>NC_133337.1:37817660-38065890 GCF_030506205.2 Paramisgurnus dabryanus | reverse complement strand
CTGCTTTGAGACGTGACTGGTTACTTTAACCTTTACATACGGTAATTGATCATCTCACAATTACAAACTTTTCATGTTCTTTCAGACACTTTTGTTGAGCTATCTCACATTAACACCTGCTTGATTATGATTCCAGGGTTTGATCCACTGAAAGGCCTTTGGACTCCTGAATGCTTTCTGAAACCTCGTGCAGTTGTCTTTGTTTTACAGCACTTGTGTTTAGTGAAGTAAGGCAGGTGGCAGAAGCCGTAGTGGAAGTTTCCATTGTAAATCACATGGTCAGCTTGTTGATTTTCAGTTGTAGACACTTATTTCTGCTTTTTTATTTTAATGTCATCATGAGTGTCATTAATCCATATCATCGCAAGTTATCTGTGGCAAACAAGGACATGTTAACAACTGAAGTGACCCAGGGGCTTGTTAAACAACGTAGGGTTACAGGATTAGTGTAGAGATGACTAAACCAATGCGATTCAGGTCGGCTTTGTCGGTGCTGTGAAGCAGCTCATCAACTTTCTCAGTCAACTCACTCAGGCTTTGATCCTAATCTATGGTTAGTACACGAACACATGACAAAGTGAGGTTTGCACGAACAACCACACATTTAACATGGATAGAGTGACAGGGCTCCAGACTAACTTTTTTCACTAGGAGCACAGTGGCCCCCGACTGAAAATTTTAGGGGCACAACCAGAAAATGTAGGGGCACATAGCGTAAATCAACATGCTAACCAAATATTCACATTTCTACTAAGTAATACACTGTATTACTAATAAATACTTTGATGATAGATGCAGAAAGTACAATGGGCTGTTATAAATTCAGTGTCACGTCACAAAAAAAGGTCAAATTTACTGGTCGCAAAAATTCAGTGGCAAACTCTCAAATTTTGGTGGCAAAATGCCACCATTTGGTGGGAGTCTGGAGCCCTGAGTGAGTTTCCTGTATTTTTCTGTATTACAGTCATTATTTCTTAATAATTATGCGCCATTAAAGGTACAATTTGTAGAATCCACTGCTAGAGGGTGCACGATCCAAACAATAACAATGACGTAGATTAATGATGTTCTGAAGAAGCTTGGAATGATGGGATTTGTTGTCTTTAAAGGAACATGCCCACATTTTGGGAATTTAACTTATTCACCGTATCCACCAGAGTTAGATAAGTCCATAAATACCTTTCTCATCTCCGTGCGTGCTGTAACTCTGTCTGACACAGCCCCTGCTAGCTTAGCTTAGCACAAAGAATGGAAGTGAATGGCTCCAGCTAGCAAACTGCTCCCAATAAGTGACAAAATAACACAAACATTTTCCTATTTATGTGTTGTGATTTGTATAGTCACAGTGTGTACAAAACAAGGTCATATGAGACACAGCTATCTTTTAACAGTATTCATACTGGGAACTATATTTTCAGAAGGCAAAGCGCTGCTACTGAGTGATTTGCTCGCAGCACCCGAGAAGCCTCCTGGTGAGGAGCCGAGAGTTCGGTCAGAGTTGTGCTAATCACTCCGCCCAAGACAGGGCTCCAGTAGGGCTGTCACGATTATGAAATTTGGCTGACGGTTAATTGTCTAATAAATTGTGACGATTAATTGCCTGTTTTAGGGCTTTGACGTTTAATTCTCATACATTTTGTCATGTTTGTTCATGAAATAATTTTTCACACATTGTTAAATCTTTTGCAAGGTTTACCTGGCAGTAAATATTAATACACATAACAAAAAAATCCCTAAATTTGAAATTGCTGCTTTGGAAATGTATGTTTTACTTTGCAATTCATACTGCTGAAAGTTGCACTGCAGCTCCCCCTTGTGTTTTTTAGAGAGATATGCAATCATTGCGGTGATCTGAAATCATCGGAGGCGATTATTTAATCATTGTGACAGCCCTAGGCTCCAGACTAACTTTTTTCACTAGGAGCACAGTGGCCCCCAACTGAAAATATTAGGGGCGCAACCAGAAAATTTAGGGGCACATACCGTAAATCAACATGCTAACCAAATATTCACATTTCTACTAGGGATGTCAATTTATGCAATTTCCCATATTCGATGATCATTTAAATTAACGATCAATCAATCGAATAATCGTTAACAGTAATAGTGCAATAAGCCTTCACTGCAGTGGCATATAGCCAATGAAGTAAAAGTGTGCATAAAAACGACAGCTTCCTCACGCGAATTAAAAGATTTTATTTTGTCTAAATAACATGCTAGTGGGATTGTAAAATGAGTCAATGTAGTTGTTGTTTTGATAAAATCATCAATTTAAACTTATCTCGTAATGAAATATAATGACTAATAGACACAGTGTATAACTCCGCCTCACATGGGCACTCTAAAAACAGACGCATGAAAGTCCATGTCAAAATAACAGTTTAATTATCATCAAGTGTTATTTATCAAGTTGTTTACCTCGCTTTCTGAGTCGTTGATACACTGTTTGTAATTATATCCAAGAAACAGCACACGAAGGGCACTTTTCTCGTCGTCACCTCAGCTTAGACGTACTTTCAGCAAAGATGCTTATATTACGGAGATGGCAACCTTCCATTAGAAAACACGCAGCGCCTCAGCCAGTCAATAATGATGATCAGTGATATATGTTGCGGGCATTCAGGGTGTAACGACAGTCACTTACAGTTTACATTTGACAGTTTCTTGCCATAATTTAAGATTACATTTTAATCTGTTCATTAAAACGGCTTCTGGTCTCCTTCTCTGTATATAGCAGCGTTGCTATGCTAATCTTGCAGGCTTGCCTGAAGAGGGTCTTTGCTTTCAGTATCCTAAACGTATTTGCATTTTCTGCATCGGATCAGATCCACTGCGGATGTCATTTCGTTGCGTTGGCAGCCAGCCAGCCTCGTCTCGCATGACGTTAAAAAGCACATGCGTGTGCTTGGCATCGAGCATCGTTGTGATCATAGCTAGTAGTTTAACTTTTGCGCGCTCGCTTAATTTTTTTTCTCCGACTGTATGTGTTTTACGCAGGCACCGCACACACGTGCATGATCTTGTTTTTCAACAATCGTTAATATTTATCGAGTAAATTCTTATCGACAATTAATCGAAGATCGATTAATTGTTAACATCCCTAATTTCTACTAATTAATACACTGTATTACTAATAAATACTTTGATGATAGATGCAGAAAGTACAATGTGCTGTTTTAAATTCAGTGTCACATCACAAAAAAAGGTCAAATTTACTGGTCGCACATGTGTAACTGGATGTAATATGCCTTCTGAGAGTAGTTTCCAGTATGTATACTGTTAAAAGATGGCTGTCTCTCATGTGACCTTGTTTTTTTCATGAATCAAATAATTTTCATGAATTTAATATTAATACAGTTATACAAAAACGATTTAAGTAATTTTTTATAATGTCATTTTTGTTATTGCTCGTGTGGCAAGTAGCCAGGATAATGACCGACCATCCATCCTTTGCTTAATAAACCTGACAGGGTTTCTTGTCGAGGTCCTAATCGCCAACAATTGCCAACATCCTGCTGTATAAACATTATTACTTATTTTACTGCTGAATGAATCTCAGGTCAGTCTGTTTGTTCTGCCCTCCTGAACTCATGAGGATTTTATTTGTTCAATACACAGTTATAAATTCAATTCAGATTTATTTATATCGCGCTTTTCACAATTGTTCATTGTTCCAAAATAGCTTCACATAAAATAGAAACAACACAACACACAAATCAAAGAACAACAAAAGCATGGCAGTTTTTAAATATAGTTTAGGATGGAGTATTTGGAGTTACATGGAGTTATTCAGCTCTGAAACAGAATGTCTTGAGATTGACCGGCCGGTTTCCATTATGCATAATTCCGGTCTCTGGCCGCTCGATCAGTGCATCCTTAAATATGTGTAAACGTGCAGTCAGACTAAATTCTATTTCTCTATAGAATCAAATCAGTTTATTAATGTGACCGTGTGATATAGTCTAAAGTAGCTCTCTCTTCACCTAGCACACATTTTACACCTGCAGCTCTTTCATATCTTCCTTGCCAAATGTGTTACTGTATAATAAGAGAGTGGCCTATAAACCATCAGCACACGCCTCATTGATTTTAAATGCACACAATAGTTTTATTGTGGATTGCTTATGATGCTGTGTGCAGTCTTTTTTGGGCAACAATACTCTTAAGTGCTTGACTCAATTCAGGTTAAGCTGTCTGTGATATAAAGCGCTTTCATACTAAACTCATCAAGGAAAAAAAAAGAGTGCACGCTTAGGAAAGGTGTGCAGACACCTACGCCAACGAGAAAGAGATGATGTCATAATGTCATGTTTTAAACACAGCTCTAAAAATCGTAATGTACATTATAAATGTGTACAAAAGAAACTGCAAAGTTAAGTTAATGCCACCAGTCCCCCATTTAACAAGCCGACAGGGTGACAGCAGTCAAGGGGTGAAAAAAACTCCTTTGGGATAATAATTATAGATACCGGTATACAACTGGTATACTCTGTGCAAATATACTTCTATATATTCTTGTATTTGATCTGTTGTTTTTTATAAAAGTGTTATGGTGTTGCTGGTTAGTCTAGAGCTCAACACCATCGGTCTTTATTTTGTTTCAGTGTAGGTCTGTGATGATACATCGCATTCCCCATTAAAAAGATCTGCCTGAAATAAATTCTGAATCGCAAGGCTCCGATTCTGTGTTTCATGCACAGCTTGTGCGTGTACTACAGCTCTGTGATCAGTAGAAAGTCCTTATTAATCTGAAGTCACTATGAGTCATTTATAATGTGAATTTAAAAAAGCAACACTCGTCAAACACAATCATTCAAAATATTTTTATTATCATGATAATACCTGAAACAATCTGAAGAACAGCGATATAAATATCCCTTTAGACATTTCCTGGAATAGCGTTTGTACCGATAATTCTTCTGTGGCACAAAGGGAGTTTTTGCATGAGAGCGGCCTCTGGCTTTTGGATGTGCCGGCATTTCCTCGTAATTCATTCATTGAGAAAACACGCATTTGCACGATTAATCGTTAGAGCCCTATTTCAGTGTTTATATAAAAGAGTTTGGAAAAGTCATATGCAGCGTTCGTGATGTTAAACTAATGTTAAGGACTTGTTGTACAAATACATTGCAAATATAAGTGTCTACACATGCCACACTATACAAACATTAATTATTATTTAGAAATAGTTATTGTCCAGTTTCCAGATGAACTTCAAATAACTTCTGTATTGCTGTTTATTGATGTCATATATGTTTATGAGCAGATACTGTATGTGGTGAAGTTAAAGCTGAAGTTTTCTCAGATGAAAGAGACATTGTCTCTCGTGGGCTCGCGGCGTCTTTGTGTTTATGTTAAGTGGTCGGGCAGCTGCATTTATTCTCTCTCTCTCTCTCTTTTTCCTCGTTTCCTTTATGCTTCTATTGTGTAAGCTAAACCAAATCGGTTTGGCAGCTCATTCGATTACGAGCGTTCTTCGTGCCCAGCAGCTTTGGCAGAGAAGTGCTGTAGCGTCATTGGCTCTTGCTGTTTGGTCACAGACAGTTGACCTTCATTTCTACCCGTTTTACAATTGGAACTGTTGGTCATCCTCATTAACAGCCGTGGACACACCTCAGCAGTTTGGTTTGGCATCAGCTTACAGCAAGATTTAATGACAAATTGATTTGCTGTATCTTCCAAAAGCCCCAAAAACCTCACCGTGAGTGACACTGGTTATGATGAGATTTATAGCCAAAATGAGGCACTGTCCTCTAATATGTACTGTGGGAATTTTTGAGGGGTTTGTAACGTTAGATGACATGGGTGTGTTCACAGTACTCAGAATGGCCATATCACCCTGCTCCACCCTCAAGTTCCTCATTCAGTTCGCTGTAATGCTCCATGTTTTTATAAAGATCAACTTTATTTTTCTGGATCTTCTTTGAACCTTTCCCACAATAAAAATTCAGTTTGCTGTATAAAGAAGTTTTTACAGTCCAAAAGCGTCTTGTTTTTAGGACCCAGCATGTAACCATAATTTCGTCAGGGGGAAGTCATTCACATGCAGAAACTGATTTAAACACATTAAATCTCTCTATCTATCTCTTTATCTCTCCAACTGGCGGACCCCGGTCCGAATCCGGACCGCGAGATGCGTCCATCCGGACAGCAAAGACTTTTAACACAATAAAATACATAAATAGCAAACGCTATTTAACGTTATTATAAAATCCTATTTATATCAGCCCAGTAGCGCTATATGGGTCCTACATCAACACAGGTTTCGAGTGCGGAGCCAGCGCGAACAGTCACAGACAGGTGTGCAGGGAAGAAAGCAGAGAGCCTCATCTTGCTTGCGAGTCTGTTGCGGTTGTCAAAAGTGGGGACATTAAACACCATTACGAAACTAAACAAAGACACTTTGAACTTACCCTCAGCAGTCCGAGGTAAGGGTGCGAAACATAAATGAACTAAAAGCCCAGTATGAGCGACCCACACTCACTCATTGCCAAACAACGAGCTATGCGTCATCGAGCCATCTATGAGTGCTCACTGAAAATACAGTGGATTTAAGGAAAGCATAACAAGCCCTTTACAGATGGGAATAGTAAAGGAGTGCGTGGATGCTGCATTTTTGGCTCAACATATAGTTGCGAGTCAGCATTCTCAACAGTTAACATTATCAAAAGTAAAAACATGTCAAGATTGATCAATGAGCATAGTTTTTTTAACTAGGACTTTTTATTCTTTCGTCTTTTGAACTTATTTACATTTTTATAAACTTGAAGGAACAGTACAAATTAAGAGAGAAATGGTTTCCTGCACTTTTTCAGTTTTCCAAAACTGGCAGTTTACTTTACCTGTTTGTGTTTATGAATGATATTGATGATGATCCTTTACCAGTGCAACTTGAAGCAGAAGAGGGTGTTTAACATTCACATTTAGTTAAGTACAGACAATAAATGAGAATGAAGGTAACATGTGATATGATTTGATGAAGCCAGAGAGGTTTGTATTCATTGATTGTGATTGTAATTCTCAGTTTAGCAGAAAAGAGCACGTTAGTTTTCCTTTTAAGTTGTTTTGTGGAAATGAATGTGTGTTTTGCAGATTTAGAGATGAATGCATTTTGCACTGTTCCCTTCATATTTTTGTCAGACATTGTTACTGGATAAATTTAGATATTTTGTACCAAATAACTGAAAGGACATACAGTAACAGAACAGCATTAAAATGAAATCCATTTTGTGAAGGATTATTTATGCTTATACATATGAATAAACATTATTCAATATGCTTGATAACACTATATTTTGTTCAATAAAACAAATATTTACACTAATTTCTTTAGTCTGGCAAAAGCGGTCAATTTATGTTTTTATGTCCGGACCTCGGCTGGTGCGGAGGGTTCATTTACTGGACCTCCACCAATTTTAGTTGAAGACCCCTGGTATAGACGGTTTTATCGGACGCACGTGCATTGACGCGATACACGTTTGGTCAGAGACCAAATAGAGAACTTTACTTCCGGTCTGACTAGTTGTTAAACTGAACTCTTGAACAAATACCTCGTCGAAAATAACAAATGTTTTGGTTTCCTAGGTTATCTACATGTTGTTTATTTTGCTTGTTTTATAAATAAACTACGTTTAAAGTACTTTGTTGTTATTTATTCTTAGCTGAGTTTACCGGAAGTTACGTGTTGACCACCAAAGCCGCTTTTATGTTGTCACTGCTGAAACCGTCTATAGTCAACTTAAAACATAACTACAGCAATGCTGCAGTAACTTCTCTTTCCAATAACTTTCTTTTAATAAGATGGAAGAACATCTGGTTAATCCAAGTGCACTAAAGGATAGTTATTAACATGGTTGAAAATTGAATTTTTTTTAAATATCTATGCAGAAATAAGGCATTATTTAGAAATATAATTGTAGCCTTAATTTGAAAACTATGCCTGGAACCTTTGTTCACGCATTTTTATAATGTTTTGTTGTATTTTATTGTAGTTTAAGTACACAGTCATAATCTCACATCAACTATTGTTTCTCTTTTTACTACCATAACATTCTCCTATGATTTGTTTAAAATTTGATTTGATTTTTTAATTAATAATTTTGTGAATCATTTGGATATGCTGTGATTGACTTCTTTTCACTATTCTTTAAAATGAATCTGTTTAATTAGTCATTACTAGTTTGCGAATCATACATTTCTAGTCAGGCTGTTCACCTTCATCCTGTTGGATTTAATTTAGACGAGCACTCTCTGTGCAGACAACACACAGACAGCATCTTCACTGAAATCGAGCGCAGACATGTTTCATATGCAGCTATATTTCAGCAGAGGTACAACTGACACGTGAGGTTTAGGTCATGGTTTCAGTCATCTGTACCTTTGATTGTTGCTTTTCTGAAGAAATAAGCTGAAAGACAGCACGTGAACAGGCACGATGAGGGTCGCGTTGTCTGTTACTTTCCCACAGCATAGACCGTACAAAAGCGCATAAAATAATAATATGGCCTAATTTTGGTTTCAGAGTTCCTAAATTTTGTCTGGGTGGCTGCAGTTTCATTTTCAATGCAGTATAACCCTGCTGTGTTAGGGTTAGGGTTTCACATTGACTGTAACAAACTTCCATTCAAAATCTCGATTCCCTAAATTAAAATCGCTTTAGAACATAAACTCAAATAATCGAAAATTGCCCAGCCCTAATGTTAAGTTATGAAGATTTGTGGCTTTCTGAGCGTGTGGTTTGGCTGTGTGCACACACAAAACTTCTCAAAAAGTGCGCAAGTAACTTTTTGACTTGTTGTTATCTATTAAAATAGTGTTAAAACTTTGACAACTACAACATCACTTTGCAACTTTGGCAGGGCAACTAATATAGAAAAGCAAATATTTAGTAGTTCTGGAACATTAAATACAACTAGTAAGAGAGAAATCTGAGTAAAACATCCAAAATGTAAACCTTGTAAACTAGTTATTGTGCTATACTTTAGCTAATGTGATATGTTAAAAGAGTATAAAAATGAAAAGCTGTGACTGTTCAGTAGCCTTGATGAAAGACAGGATCATTTTAACTTGAGACCTTTTATTTAGGATAAATGTATTTGAAGCAGGAAAACACTGGAGTATGTAATGTGATTGTTAAATCTTAAGCTCATTACATTACAGTTACCATTAACACATTTAGCACATGAGCTAAGCGTTTATAGGAAAAGTTTAAGCCAGTCTATCATTTAGTTGTTCTCCAAACATGTATGACTTATGTGCAGACAGTAACACGGCTCTCTGTTTTACAATGAGAACTTCATTAGGACAGAAGCTCTTTGAATATATTGACATCACGGATGACATGTGGTGCTGGTGTGAAACGGCTTGTGTAACATATCAATGAGTGTCAGTCATCAGATAGAGCTGTATCAGTCCCCACCGTTCACTCGGCCATGTGCTTAGTTTCTCCGGTGTCCTCAGGTAACTTAACTCTCCAAACACAATAATACTTAATGCCGTGAGGTCTGACAGGAGGATTTGAGATTTTAGTCATGTAGGTGTTTTGAGAAAAAAGTTTTACTCAGTTTGTCAGCTTTGAACATGTTACTAGTCCTCAGAAACCTATTTAGGGACAATAAAACCTGTCAATCCAGATGGACTTTTACCAGTTGACATGTAGTTAAGTTATTATTATGGTTATTTTATTAGTAAAAAAACAAGGATTTTTTGAAGAAACATCTAGTCATAAACATTAACTGTGCTTCAGGCATGGACACAAGTAAATGTTTCTTATTCTGTTAAGTGCTTGATTCAATCCCAGTGAGGTACAGATGAAAGGTCTCTGATGTCTTATCTCAAGCTCTCCAACAGAGTTTATTTATTACATATTTAATCTTACATTATATTTTATTCTTTTATGTATGTAAACATTTTTTAAACAATGATAAAAATCAACATGTAAAATAAAAGTAAAACAAAAAGTTTTGAGTAGACTATATCAAAAAAGCAGGCCTGCAGATTGTTTTATCCATTGTGTGGTAACCCTTGCTTACAAAAAGGTTGGAGACCCCCTTGTCATAGAGAGATATGGGTGTGTTGCCTCCCTCTTTTAATTTCAGCCAGTGTTCATTTGCTTAGACAACAACCTGTCAATCATTTTCTACACCTAAACATCATAACAGTGAGTTTTCTTGGACAAGCACCATTATTATTATATTTTTGTATAAATATGTTTATATAACAACAGTATCATTTACAGCAGTGGTACTAACAGCGGTGCTGGTCTGGACTAGTCTTGTTCTCCTGTTCACATTTTAACCTGTGCCCAGTATCGGTACCTGAAATTCGCTAGCGTTACCCAGCAGTAACTTTATTCTGTGTAAACATTTATTTTAGTAAAAAAAAGTCATAACCTCGCTATTTTAACATTTGGATATTTATATTTAAATTTTGCATGGTATACAAAATCAGTCCTCTAATAACGTCCCTACAACCTCCAGGGTTTAGTGTGAGCACAAATACAACAAACATACAGATGAAATGAACAATGATTTTCATGTTTGATTCAGGTCTGTAGTTCTCACACACAGAAAGTAAATTTAAAATTATTGCATATACTCTTTACTGCATAATACAAATATAGATTCATCCTTATTAAAGATAAAGATATTTAGTCAAGACAAGGGATTTAACAAAGATGACTGTGTTTATGAGGATAATCATGGCATGTTTAGATCATTATGTGTAAATAAATCCGTTCAAGCACAAGAAAACATGAACTCGGTTAGCATTTGCGTGCTATGCTTTCTGAATCCTTGAGATGTGCCTTTCCATGGACACACTTGGGATTTGCTCACACACAAAACTCCTCAAACTGCGCATGAGTAGCTCATTGATCTGGTATGTGTCTTTTTGATGTTTAATATTTAAATTGCCATGGCATAAAAGCATGTGAAATTGATAAACGTTGCTTCTATTTGTTGTGTTGCAGGGGTGACACCACGTCACAGGGTCTCTCTCTCTCTCTTTACCTATCTTTTGTAGCTTAATCTCGCACACAGCACCCATATGTATTCTCTCAAGTCCCAAAAATGGGTACCAATTGGTTAATGTGAATGGGTACTTGGTAGTCCCCAATTCTATTCTTCATGTAATAGCAAACACATGCATATAATAATGCACATTGGTGTATTTATTTTCACACGTTGTGCTGGGACAGGCCTGCAGCACGCTCTTTCTCTTTCATTTATTTACGCCAGCAGCATTCAGAAAGCAAAGCATTAGAGTTACGTTAAAACACACTTCTGGTGCGGTTGTGTTTTTATAGTTTTGTCTATGGAGAACAAAGCTCCATGGTTCTGCTGTCCCTCTGGGTTGGTGGTCCAATGATCATGGCTGTAGAACGACAGGAATGTCTGTTCTGGTTCTCCATGACTGAAGCCAGGAATGTGATGGATTTCATGATGGTGCTGAAAGAGTAAAACTAGTCCAAAATCTGTTGTGTATTTGTATGTCCCCCTCCCCGACCTGAAGTCTGTAGTTCGTGTAGCTTTTGTTCTTGTACGGCGAGGATAAAATGACCAGAAGGACCGCATTGGGTTTTTTAACATCAGTGGTGTAGCTCTGCCGGGACCCACAATGAATGTATTTCGAGGTTTGATGAGGCAACATCTGGATGGAGGTGTAAAGCCGGAGGTAATTCTGAGAAACAAAAGCAGAACTGAAACGGCTCCTCTACAGTATATTTAAGTAAAGACCCCACAGGGCAAATGTAAGTGAGCTGGTTGCCCATAAAAATATAATTGTTCAAGCAATTCATTAGTCTTCATTACTGCAGCACACAGTGCCTCAGGGTAAAACACGTTAGGGTGCAATATCAGGTGTACAGTAGCTGATAAACAACTATTAGTCCAGGGAACACTTTTATTTAATCAGCTTCATTCATCAATGAATATGACTAAAACACATCTTAAAAAGACATGTCAAGATAAAACGTATAGCAACCTGTAAAGTTAAAAAATCCCAGAGAAGGCAGCAGCAGCCAACATGCGCCAGCGTAAATTCACCAACCAGACTCCTGAGATGCCAGAAATCTCGATTATCACAGAATCTCCTGTTAAGCACAGCATTCACATTAACTCTGGAGAAATACTTTTATCTAAATAACTACACACTGAAATCTTGAGTATTTGTGACCCGTGCTGGCAAAATAAGTCTGAATGTGTACTGTTTATTTTTGAGCTACAGGCTAAAGAAAGTATAAATGTCGAATTTGGTTGAAATTGAGGTTTGAAAACAATATTCTTCTTACTGACTGACAGATGCGTGCGTGTGCGACCCCGATATATACACACATACACAGAATTACAGTTTTAATATCTGTTTTGAGAAAGGTTCACACACAAGTGAATGTATGATTGGATCCTTGCATTACAGTAGATCTTAAAGCTGTCTGTCTCAATGTCAGTCAAACAATAAAAGAAAAAAGTTTACATAAAAAATATTTTCTTATAGATTTTTTTTACTTTGTGTTTGCCAAATCTTCGTTATACAGTGATTTTAGTGTTAGTGGTGTTACGGATCGCAGTCGATCCGTGATCTGTATGGATCACGACCCACGGTTCAGCTTGCATGCTATTTGCGGATTAATACGCAAATTTAAACAGGAAAGTTTATCATATGCACGTGTTTCAAAGGCATGCAAATGTTAACATTCAAGTGATTTTAAACAATTTAACAGAAAAAGGTGGTAAAGTAAACAGGTTTCAGTACGCACAGACACACGCTGCTGCTGAATGTGTCCGGTCCTGTTTCCGTCAGACGTGATCATCATTAGTACGCCCTTCAAAGATCAGAACTCTTCTTGTGTAAACTATAGCGAGAGTTGTGCTACTGTGTCTTATACTGTAGTAAATAAACATACATTTGATGAAAAACAATGTTATGTTTAATGTGGAGCGACTGTTTGAAATTTGCCCTCCATCTGTGTGTGCGTGCACGTTTAGGTGCACTAAGTAGTGCATACACGCAGATACACGTTTACAAACGCAAGCGAACATGGAATCATTCTGTATAGATGTTACAGAATTATTCCAATTTCAATGGTGTGATAACACAGCCCACCTAACGCATACTTCCGCATTTGTCCACGACACTGTTGTCATGTGGTTTCTACGTCAGTAAAGGCTAAGGGTAATGTGGATTTGAACGTCATTGACAGGCGACTGCACTACCCCGTGTCACTGTTTAGAATGGCAATTTTCTCATAATTTACAAGTATTTAAAAAACATTAGAGATATTGAAAGTAATCAGCCGGACAAAATATATATACTGGACTAGTGATTTTTGGATATATTACTGCAAATATGTTACAAATTGTACCTTTAAACACCTCTTTCTTTGTTTTTCTTTGTTTCAGGGTGACACTCAGGGTCGTCTGATGAGCGGTCGGTGCTGATGTGAGTGACGTTGGGTCGGGTCACTTTAACTCACCTGCACTGGAATGGACTGTGGCAAACATGTGTGTTGCCATGGTGATTATTCACACTAAAACACTGGACAAGAAACCCGTTGATGATGTAACATCTACACCGTCTCTGCAGCTGGTGAGACGACAAAACATCATTTTGAAAAATTTTACTGTATTTCAAAGACTCATTTTATCTTCATTGCGTCAGGTAGTGTGAGTTTGTATAAATGAAATCATCTATAAAATTTTAAGAAACAGTGAACAATGTTTCCTTTTCATTGGTTTCAGCCCTGGATTCTGATCAATAGATTGTTGTGAGCTGATAATAATGATCAGACTCTATCAGACAGATTCCTCACACTTCATTCATGAGCCGGCTGCACGTATGCACTCGAGCTAGCATTTGTTTGTGGTTTACATGCGTACTAGTTACAATACACACGGAGAGGTGGGCGAGTTTCCTGTCACCGCTGGTGCTGAGCTGACGTGCTGTTGTTTGGGGATTTTCTGTCTGTCTTTGGGTTTGGATGCTCTTCTCATGTGTCTTTGTATTTCTGCAGCACGAGTCCCCAACCATGAGCCAGGGGACGGCCCTCTTCTCCTGTGGAATCATGGGTAAGTGCTTCTCACTGGATGAACATCTACCATGAAACCTGCATGAAAGTGTCACACCCACCACATAAGCCTCATCATGTATTCCAGTGGGTCCCAAACTGGGGGGCGTGGAGTTATTTAAGGGGGGGGGGGCGGCACGGTAAGCATAGCTTCAAATGTATGTTGCATTTATTCAGACCCAAATCTAAACCATGCATATAATATTCACGCACAGAAAACCTCACATCCTCACAAGGGCAGGAATGAAAAAGACTCCTCGAGAAAGAGGAGCGCACACAGATGCAGTCACATAAGCAAGTGCTGGGATGAGCGCTCGCTCCACTCTCTCTATTCTCTCGCAACTGCACAACACTCACTCGATCTTCAAGTTGACTTTGGGGACTGGACAATGACTGATGTCTTCACATTTGTGATTGCTGGTTTGATCAGTGACGCATGTAATCTTTTGTTTCACGCTCGTTGTGAAATAAGTTACAGGTAGAAATATGATATAAAGCTCAAAGACACCACACAGAGGTTTCTGCCGCAAAGCAGAAAATGAGCAGTAAGGGGCGTGTCTACTAACTGACATCGTTGCCTGGGTTGTGTATGTGTGGGGCGGGTCTATAAAGAAGGTCCAGATTCTATTGGGGTAGGGGCGTGTTTGTTTAAGTGATTTAAAATGTCAACATTGGCTTTCAGAGATCATGCACCCCACCTTTAATATATCTATATGCTTGTTGTATCTCATAGTAAGTTTGCTTCTTCAATTTAAAGTTGTGATTTCCATTATAAATCCTGCCAATAACGAACTTATAACGTTGTTTGCTGGTGTTTGTTAGATCAGTCTGAATCAGAGCATGTGAGCGGTGCGGAGCTGTGTGACGCTCCGCTAAATATTCCGCTCTACTGTTCAAGCGCTCCACTCAGTCGCTCACCGCCCAAGCAAGCGCTCCGTTAACTTTCCGCTCACGCGCGGAAATAAACCAATTCCCGCTCAGATCCCGCTCCGACATAAAAAAATATTTAGTAAGCCTAATTGTTTTCTGTACTGACGTTCTTGGATAATTGCATTTAATTAAAGTATTAGCTAATAAATCGAAGTTATGTACAGTTGTTTGTTGGCTATTAGACCTAGTTTAACTGATACGGATATAATTCAAATTAACAATTTGTTTCCACGACCTCCACATGTTTTACTAATTCACAATTTTAAGTTATAATAAATGTAATAAGTAATTACGAAATATTATAACAATTCGATCGCCTTATGAGAAAAAGATTAACAAACTATAATATTATATAAATATATTATTTGAAAAAAACTAAAATAAATTGAAGAACAATTTCTTAACAAGAAGGTTTTTAAGTGCGAATTTACATTGCATGGTAAAAACAGAACACAGTGTCTTAAAGAAATTAAAATTAGACAGTATTTATGAACCTGTAAATGTACAAAACGAATGCAATACAGAATATTTATTTATGGCATTTTCAATAGTATATTAGTAGATAAATTAACATGTATCTATATAGTATGAAAACGAATAAATCATTATTTTGGCTAAATTCATCTGGATAGATCATTTTAGTCAGACTAAACATTTCATCATTTCAGAACAAGAAAAAGCTTAAATGCTATCTATAACAACTCACATTTTATCCCAAATGTTATATGGTCGAAAATATGTAGAAATATAGCCTATACGAGAACAAATTACATAACATAAAAAGTTTAGCTCATGCGGACCGAACGAAAAGCTGTTAATTAAGCGGACTCTCTGTAAAATAGAGGACGTGCTGAATCAGTCGAGTCTGCAGATTATCATCAATGTTTATATTGTTCCACGCAGATACTGTTGATGAAAAAATTTAATATCTAAATGTCCAGGTAAGTCAAGTGTTCAGTCAGTTAATACTAAAGGCACCGGCGTTTTTGGCTACAGCTTCCTCATCCACGGAGTGGCTGCTGTACATACACAAAGAACTATAAATGTTTTTATTTTAAGTGGTTTTAATGCTGGTAAGCAATCAGTTATATTATGTACAAATATATTTGTATTTGTGTTGATCAGTTAGATTAAAGTTATTTTAATCTTTAAAACTGCATCTAGATGCAGACGACGCTACAGTTATTCTGTCATCTTAGTTTCATTTCTTTCATTTATATATAAGGCTGGCGACTTCATTAAAACAATATTTGAACTCCATAACTTATTGCTAGCCATTTTTACAGATTCTCAAACTAGCAAATTACCAAAGGGCATTCTGGGATGAGCGAGCGGTGCTGAGCGTATTGAGCGAGCGGAGCGGAATTTTCGGAAATGCGCTCTGCGCTCTGATGGAAATATTACCGCACCGCTCAACGCTCCGCTCCCGCTCCGCACCGCTCACATGCTCTGGTCTGAATCAGACCATAGTCTAATGCTTCCCCTTTGTTCATCATTATTTTTCACTAATATGTCACACAAAGTTACAGAACTGTATTAGTTACAGTGTTTAAACTACATCCTATAAGGAGTTGGCAAGCAAAGGATATAAAGAGTGTCTTTATAAGTGATGCATGTAGGTGGGGGGACTGGGGGGTAAAATATTTTTCTGTACGAAAGGGGGGCCCAGTGGAAAAGTTTGGGGTCACTGATGTATTGGATAGTAAAGCTAATACCCATTAGGGCTTGTGTTATGATGCTGTAGGTGTTTGTAAGAGCCGAGTGTCATCTGCTGTCATGTGAATAATTAGTTGAGTTCAGCATCGCTGGGGTTCTCCAAAATGACTCCTCACAGAGGTAATAAAATAATAGGGCCAGTCTTTGAGTGGGAAAAAGAGAGCTTGCGGCCTAAATAGTGATCAATAGTGTTTTGTGCTGCCTGGAACCAGATGGTCTGCACTGACTCGTCACCTCTGTGCCCACAGCTGTGTGTGTATGTGTGTGTCCCTGGCCAAAGCATTAATGTTTTTTGACCTTCTACACTCAGACCTGCTGATGAACAGAGTGCTGTTTGAAAATGACTGAACAGCGTTACAGAATTTACACATAAAATGAGTAATATGCTTTTATATATAATGTAAATCACATAGTGTGGAACATCCAGTAAGGAATTCAGAGTATACAGTGTGTGCAGTATAGATTATGGATTAGATTGCGAGTATACAGTGTGTGCAATATAGATTATGGATTGGATTGCCAGTATACAGTGTGTGTGCAGTATAGATTATGGATTAGATTGCGAGTATACAGTGTGTGCAATATAGATTATGGATTAGATTGCGAGTATACAGTGTGTGCAATATAGATTATGGATTGGATTGCCAGTATACAGTGTGTGTGCAGTATAGATTATGGATTAGATTGCGAGTATGCAGTGTGTGCAGTATAGATTATGGATTGGATTGCGAGTATGCATTG
Source organism: Paramisgurnus dabryanus (assembly GCF_030506205.2). Classification (NCBI taxonomy): domain Eukaryota; kingdom Metazoa; phylum Chordata; class Actinopteri; order Cypriniformes; family Cobitidae; genus Paramisgurnus; species Paramisgurnus dabryanus. Next base: position 38,048,441 of record NC_133337.1, on the reverse strand, counting down.
TGTGCAGTATAGATTATGGAATGGATTGCGAGTATGCAGTGTGTGCAGTATAGATTATGGATTGGATTGCGAGTATGCAGTATGTGCAGTATAGATTATGGATTAGATTGCGAGTATGCAGTGTGTGCAGTATAGATTATGGATTGGATTGCGAGTATGCAGTGTGTGCAGTATAGATTATGGAATGGATTGCGAGTATGCAGTGTGTGCAGTATAGATTATGGATTAGATTGCGAGTATGCAGTGTGTGCAGTATAGATTATGGATTGGATTGCGAGTATGCAGTGTGTGCAGTATAGATTATGGTTAGATTGCAAGCATACAGTGCACGGTATAGATTATGGATCGGATTACGACCATACAGTGCGCTGTATAATTATGGATGTTTGATATGATGTTGTTTGAAAGACAGCTGATGTAGTTAGAAAGTAGTTGAAATGTGTTGTGATGAAGTATAAAATACTGTTGTTTGTTAGTACACAGATGTTCAGCAGACTTTGGCAGTTTTCCACAGATCTGCAGCTATTTTCAGCTGTGGTGTTTGTGGACATCTCTTTCCTGTGAACTCACCCTTCTCTTTCTCTTCTCTTCTCTTTTTTTTTTGGAGGTGATCCATCATAAATGTGTTTGTTGATACAGTGTGCTGTTATTTACTGGACTCAGACCTGATCTGATAGCAACTTCCTGCTCTGGGACTAAGATATTTTTAGATCATATGCAGATGTAAATCATGTTGGGCTGTGTGTCTCTTTGTGAATCAAATAGTTTAAAACTGAATAGCTAAAATATACAGATATGCCAATTTGACTACAAAGGTTAAAATATTCTGGGGCTATTTAAACTTTTATATGTATTGTGTATATGTTTTGCAGTTTTATTTAAAAACCCTCTTCATTTCTTAAGATGAGCACAGACTCATTTGAGGTGTCTGGTTTTGTTTCGTCAGAATCGGGTCGGTGGACCGAGGTCAGCAGGGGCTGTGGTATCCAGCAACGGCCCGTAGGTTCCAGTCTGGAGAGCCTTTGGACCGGCGTGGAGGAGACGCGCTCTGCTCGCGAAGCGGGTGCCATCAGTGGTTTGCTGTGCGATTTGAGTCTGAGTGAAGCCCCATCTCCTGCCGGTGCCGCTCCGCCCAGCAAACGTCAGTGCCGTTCGCTTTCCTGCTCCGACGAGCTGGCCGGGTGCCGGTCCGCGTGGCGACCGCAGGGCTCGCGGGTTTGGACGACTGTGGAAAAACGTCGCTGTCTTAGCGGGGGTAGCGTCCAGCGCGGAGGTTCATCCTCCGTATTCAGCCAGACAGGATTTCCTGTGATGCAGCGCAGTTCCAGCTTCAGTCTGCCCGCACGCACAAACCAGCTGGAGTCCTTCGGCCGCACATTTACATTCCACGCCTCCTCCGATGCACCTCAGCAGGCTCACTACCTCTCTCAAGAGCAGATCTCCCCGATTGAAGCCGGCGGGCCATCGGAGACCAGCTCTCCTGACAGCACTCCTGAGTTGGAGCGACGCGGCGGTAAGGGGGGTCTGGCACGCAGCCGCTCACAACCTTGTGTCCACAATGACAAGAAGACCGGCGTGAAGCGCAGGAGACCAGCAGATAGTCACAAACAGAGACCTTCCTTGGATCTGCTGAAGATGACAGAGGTCAGTCAATGTGTGCGTGTTTGTGTGTTCATTGTGTACTGTAGCCTCTCTCTCACACACAATGTTGATCATTGTGTCAATGAAAAAAACTGCTCCACTTACAAGCCAAATATTTAGTAGTTGCTGTAGTAACAGGACTGGACTTCAGCTCTTACGCTGGTTTATGTCTTACTGTACTGATAAGAGTTAGATATCAGCAGTCCTATTAAACAGCTGAAATTTCACCAGATGCTGTTGTTGTATTTCATTAACATGAATAGTTAACTGATAATAGTTTGATAAGAGAGCGTGTTTAATAGCTCATACAGTCAGTGCTATGTTTGATTTGTATTTTTCTTTGGTTTTCACAGAAGCTACCGGATTTTCACAGCCTCAGCTGTCCTGGTTTCACCGGAGACGACTGTCCAGCGTTTGCGTTTACAGGTGAATCGTTGCATATGGGGGGTGACGTCACATCATCTCATCGGCAGTCATCTGACAACAGCTGGGCAGCAGGGCTGACCAACGGCAAGGAGCGTGAGCGTTTGTGGGCGGGGCTGTGTAGCGGGAGGGGGCGGGATGTGTTCCAGCTGGGTGGAGAATTGGACATTGAACAGATTGAAAGAAACTGAGACACGTCGAGCTCAATGCAGCTCTAATGCTCCCAGAATTCCTTGCTGTTGGAGTATTATGGGATGGACGCTTCAGTAAGTGAACATATGTAATCGACTCAGGGTGACGCACATGGAGGACGTGTTCATCTTAACGTGATCTGCGCTGAAGTCTGGCGAGCTTTGTGTTGTGGATGAAAACACACGTTTATGGTAGTCATGATTAGTGCCGTGTCACACATGATGACACTTGGGACAAAAGTCAGACGCAGCAGGTGAACACAAACACACGCGCATACACAAACAAACAAACACACACACACACACACACACACACACACACACACATGCATACACATAATAAAGGGCTTCAGATGTGTAACAATAGTAATATCAGGTATTTCAGTTCCTCACTGGTGATGAAAAGCTATTTAGAAATATTTTTGTCTTTTTACAATATAGTAACTACAGAAGTAAATGTACTTATTTCTATATGAATAAACATTTTAATGTGTTTGTAAAAAAACTCTGTTAACTTTGACTCAAAGTCCACATCCCCAGTCTTTACTGTGGACCACATGTCCTTAACCAGTAGGACTGACTGGTAATGTTAACTAGTCAGACCTCAAAATTACACAAAATCACAAAAAACTTTAAACCCAAACGATCATCATTTTCATCTAAGTCCCATCCCGACTTATTACCGTTTTTGTTTATTCGTATACCACAGGTCTGTTAAATGCTTTATTCTGATTGGTTGAGAATTGTTTCATGGGTTTTGATTATTTTTCTATAACCGCACACCTGACCTGTGGTAGACCAATGTCTGTGGTAATTGTGGTTTAAGAGAAATAATTGTCTCCGGTCCTTTGGAAAAAACCTATCTAAGGGATTATTGATGACGGGCCGTTATTTGAATTATTTTTGAATAATTTAATGGCCTCTCCTCAGTTAATTTTTTGCAATAGAATAGTAAGACTTGTTTATGGTAATGTAATTGTGTGATGCAATAGTAACAAAAATGCTTCAAAAAGACCTCAGAGGAGGCAGCAGACATGAACTAAAAGCCACAAATCTATGATTCTGATGTTATGTGGTGTTAGACGTGGAGATGTTTTCTATTCCCTGAGTGCTGCCTTTATCTCTGATTCAATACCCAAAGCACAGTTTACATAAAGACCTGTCTGTCTGTCCTATACACGTGTTTGTGTGTGTGCACGTGTGTTTGTATGTGCATGCATGCATGCGTGTTTTTGTGTGTGTGCATGCGATTCTTCTTGATTTCCTCTCAGAACCGCAAAACCTCGGAATCAATGTCCTGCATACACGAGCAGACTCCTTCAATCCTGTTTGAAAGCGTTTGATATTGGTTAATACTTTGTGTTTTATTCATCACTATATATTTGTCATATTTTAATTTGTTACTTCATAATTTTATAAAGTTTTTTTTTTTAAAGTCTTAGTAAATCTACAGTAATTCATGACTGAAATATTTCAGGTCTCATGTGAACGACTCTCATTTCATCAAATAAACTTAACAGAGCCGTACAAACCTAAACACAAACACACAGATTAAATATCATCATGCTCAAAAGAGTTATAGACCGATGAAGATGAGCTGAGAGCGTCAGATCTGATCATGACCTCTAATCTTCATGCGTGTGTGTGTGTGTGTGTGTGTGTGTGTGTGTGTGTGTGTGTGTGTGTGTGTGTGTAAACACAGGGTCTGCTGGAACTGTTGTCAAACATCGCAGTGACCTGTTTCACTGTGTGTGTGTGTGCATTCGTGCTGTCCAGAAATGTCACACCCTTGAGCATTACGGGTAGTAACAGATTGATCAGTTAAAAATGTCAGATGATGTCTACAGACTGTGTATCACACTGTTAATTGTCTCAGTAACACTTTACAATGAGGTTGTATTAGTAAACATTAGTAATTGTATTTACTAACTGAAAATTAACGAAGTAAGATTAATTAATACTGTAAAACTATTGTTTATTGTTAGCTAATGCTTAAGGATTATTCAATTTTCTTAAAAAAAATCCAGATAATTTTCTCACCACCATGTCATCCAAAATATTGATGTCTTTCTTTGTTCAGTTGAGAAGAAATTATGTTTTTTAAAGGAAAACATTCCAGGATTTTTCTCATTTTTATGGACTTTAATGGACCCCAACACTTAACTCAACACTGAACAGTTTTTCGACGTAGTTTCAAAGGACTCCCACACGAGGCATAAGGGTCTTATCTAGCGAAACGATTGTCATTTTTGACAAAAAAAAGGACCTTCTAGTGACCTTTCTACGTCACTACGCAATTACGTGAGGTCGCGCCGGCGCATCACAGGACCGGAGATAGACGGGAAGTTGTGGTTAAAAGTGCATATTTTTTATTTTTCTTGTTAAGAAAATTGACTAATCCTTTAACAATACAACTTTATTTTAAAGTGTTACTGTTGTCTCTGAGCAAGAGTGTGTAGCTGAATATCTGTCTGTGAGCCACTTATCAAAATGAACCATAGTTTTACTACAGTGGCCAAATCAAACACAGACTCATGAAGGATCATTTACACCGATCACACAAACATCAACACTTAAAGTAAGCCTTTAGCTAACAAACAGCGTTGACCTTTGTTTATGTTATTGCTATAAAATAAAAATGATGATGATTAAAACTGTTATTAGAAAACACATCAACAAAGAATGAAACCTACAGGTTAGGGTCAACAATCAACAGGTTGTCCTGATAAAGTGTGAACTGCTTCATCTTTCACAATCTGATTGAAGCCAGCATTTTACTCTCTTAGATTGAGGAAGCTGTCCTGTTATTATGTTCAGGAACGCAGTTAAAAAATGATTTTCCATCCTCGTGACATTCCTAGGAAACCCCCTCCAGTTTTGAGAATCAGTGTCTTAGGGGCTGTGTTTCAAATGATAGACATCACGACATGAAGAAGAAGAAAGCTATAGGCCTTTATCAGATGTTTATTGTTGTCCTTTTCTGTTAAAGAAATGATATCTCACTTTACAGTGAATGTTGAGTGTTGTAACTGCAAATATTTCTTCTGCTCAAACACCAACATCCTTACACACAATCACAAGTTGAAAAAATGAAATCATGTAAAATATAACTCTGACTGAAACAAAAAAGTCAAGGGTGAGTAAAATATGGGCTCATTTTCATTTCAGGATGATGATCTTTAATCCTGCTCCTCTTTTTATGCTTCTGCTCACGCAAAACAAACTGAACTTTATTACGCTTCAAATTCAACACAATATATAAGATTGAGACCAACAGCTTTAGTGTCTGTTGTGAAAGAAGTCATGTTGAAAGTAGGACAGCAGACTGAACTTCCTGAACAAACACACAAACACTCAGTTCCCAATTTAAAGAAGCTGGCGTGAGAAAAAGGCACCGTGTGTGTGTGTGCGTGTGTGTGACCTCTGCTCCAGATTAACAAAAGATCTCAGATGTTTGTTCTGCAGTCTGCCGCGTGCGCTGCTGTATGAAGCGTGTCTGTCCAGGGCAAGGACACCAGAGATTTCCCACTATTGTCCTGAATGCTCCTTACTCCCTCGCTCGCTGCTTTAACAATGCAAACGTTAAACTAACTACCTACAAAATAATCTGCAACACACCCGGCTGAGATTTCATCCTAATATGAATTATATTCTGCATCAAGAAAACAAACTTTTATGGAGACAACTGCTTGATATTCATGGTAGTAATGTTACAGTGAATTTAACTCTTGGTCTTAAAATAGACTTTATCATCTTTGAACAAATTGATGATTTGTTTTGTTAACGACTTGTGTTTCATTTAATTCATCTTTCACAAAACAAGTTGAGTTAACAGATCTGAGATCAGTTAGTGTTTTTGTGTCAGTATTGCGTCCACAGCAGCAGCAAGGTCGTCCACATACGCGTCTGCTTTCACGCTGGGATGATCTTCATCACTCGGCCTGCAGTAACACAACACAAGAGATGGGTGATGATGACTTTAGGTGTCTGTCTCTCTCTCAGAGCTCATGCTGATAGTCAGAACTGACTGCACAAGGTTGTGGTTATAATACAATGATGTTTAACCGGCTAGATGAGATCAGACTGATCTGGATATCAGATCATCAGATTTCTACATTAAGTAAAGGACTCTCTCTCTCTCTCTCTCTCTCTCTCTCTCTCTCTCTCTCTCAGCATTGAGTGTCTATCGGCTCATAGTCACTTTATTCTCTTGTTGAATTACAGTGCAGTCAATGTGACCAATTCAGCACAATATAGTCTACACTTTCATTGCACTGTATGTTGTGTTAAGATTGTGTTATCAGCACAGTGAAGGACTTCATCAGAAAACTCTTGGGGTGTGTGTGTCAGACCTCTACGTTTAACACAAAAGAAACAAACAATGACAGATGATCTCTAAATCACTGTAACTGAATCAGAAAAACTACTTTGTTTAAGGCTATGTTTACATTAATGCGTTTATCCTTTAAAACGCGTTACTTTTGCTACGTTTACGCCTTTCATCTACACTACATCACCGTTTTCGACCCTCATAAACAGATTCGTTCGCAAATGCTGAAGACCCTGTTTTAGTTTGAGAACTCAGACGTTGCTCTGAGTGTAAATGAACGTAGACGGAGTCTTATGTAAACGAACAGCTGATGTTAACGTGACAGCGCATCATTTTCAAAGTAAAAATTATTTTATTCATGTAAATGTTGGTTTGCAACGGAGGTTTTGCCAAAAATAAACATCTACCAACCAGCTATTATAAACGCTATATCGGATTGTTTTAACATGTATCCTTATAGATAATGTCTGTTTTATATTAATGTTTGAGTATTGTTGGGTTTAATGTGTTTATGTTTTGTTTAAATTTAGTTAGCTTACGAAAGATAGACTGGAATTTTAAACGCCATATAGAGCATTGTAAAGGCCAACATGAAGGGAGAATTGTAATGGGTCAGAAATTATTTTTGAGTTTAATTTAAGTTTTGTTTGCTACTTTAAAATGAATTTCGTTTCAGATCATTTGTCTCTTAATTTTAATCGATGTTTTGTTGATAAGTTTTGTGAATATAAATTAATAAAAACAACAAACTCAACGTCATTAATATATAATGCTCGTTTAGGCGCTTGCGCTTTTAGCTATTCTGTGTTGCTAGCGGAGGACGTGCACGGACCTCGCACACTTTTAAAAATTAATGCAATAAGCATTTCTGGTAGGCTAAAGCAATACTTCACCTCTTACTATGTTTGATTGAAGTTTGCATTTGCTAAAATTTATTTTTGCTTCAAGTTCGCTACTGTTTAGTACTGTTCACTTGAATGCTTGCTTTTTAAATCATAAAGACCTTTATGTTTAGTTATAAAATCAAAATTAACCTATTAATCATATTAATATGTTGTAGGGGGGAGCTAGAACAGTATAAGACTTTCCCAAACACATTTTTATAGGTCAAAAAATAGTGTCTGTTATAGTTGCCAGCAAAGGACCCATGTATGACTTTTTGTCAATATCGCACACCCCTAGGCTGCGTAAACGCGCAAAGGTAAGCTATTATTAGAGTAATAAGTTATTTTACACTTTTATGCGCATGCCCAGTTACATGATTGGTCATGTTTCATGAATTTATGGTGGTGTAGAGTGTGGATGAAGATTCTTTTTAAAATGCCAGTATAAACGAGGATCGTTTTCATTTTAAAATGCCGTTTTAAAACGCAAATGCTCTAATGTAAACATGGCTTAAGTCTGTGTGGGAGGGGGGGTGGTGTCATGGGAGTTTTCCCTCATGATGTCACACTTCATTACTTTCATCCAATCAGAGCAGAGAGGCGACTGTTTAGAGAAGCTAATGGTGCGAAACCCTACAGAGTCAAACTCCCTTCCTGCAGACAGCAGTGAGCTTCACGTATCAACTCTGATCTGAGGTCAGCTGTACTCTCACTGATGCATGATACCTAAAGAACTGCTCTCAGATCAGCACTAGAGCCTCTCTGATGGATTCAAACACAATCATTCAACCAGTCACAGGACGTCTGGTGTTATTAGCCTTTAACCAGATCCAGCAGGTGTGTAGTTCTGAAAACAAAATCATCAGACAGAGGAAGGGGTGGGTTTAACAAAGGATTACAATAATATGATTGGACCGAGAGCTCACAGGAAGTGACGTCATTGGACGCTTGACAGTATAATTAAATGCTGGAGCGTAGCGCAGCCTGGTGGTCACGTCAGTTACTGACCGAAATTCATTTAACAGAAAACAGTTACACACAATCCTTATTATATTATGGAAAAATACACTCAAACATAAACCACCCAAAGTTTAAAACATTTATAAACTATTCTACATTCATTCTGGTTATTATTATGACTGATGACTCAATGTTTACTCTGACACAAATCTGGACTGATAACAATCCTAATAAGAGTGTTTGTGTTGAGCACTGACCTGTATTTACCCGTCCTGACCTGAACACCTTTTATTCCACAACGCTGAGCTCCACCCACATCATTAACCAGATCATCGCCAACCATCACAACCTGAGAGAGAGAGAGAGAGAGAGAGAGTCATTGACTGCTAAACTGTAACATTATAACATCATGTGTGTGTCTCACTTCATGCGGTTGTAGATTCATGTCTCTCAGAACGCTCTGGAAGAATTCTGGTGATGGTTTTCCAACGACCTCTGCCTGAACATCACAGGCGTACTGAGCAAAACAAGCACAGTTATCAGACTCTAGAATCAGTCTCAACTCTTTCTGTCTGGTGGTCGGAGGTCATTTAAAACACTGAGACTAAATAAGATGCACATGACCTTGATGTTGTGTGTATTCACCTCCAGTGCCTTCATGAAAACCCCCACATCCAACTTTAAACCATCAGTCTCCTTGTAGTAGCGTCTGTAGAGAAGAGATCATAATCACACACAGCAGACATCAGGTTAACTGATAATCAAACACATGATCTTGGTGTCGCTTATGGCATTGGTTAAGTCTGAAGTTGAGTTAAGAATCACAGTGTGACTGAATCACTAGTTGATCTGAAGTTTAACCTGAGACACCAGAAAGTGTTTGAACATCACGCGTCTCACCCTTGACCCAGAGAGAAGAGAATCGGCTTCTTCAGTCCGATCAGAACACGGAAAGCTTCGTTCAAATTCTCATAGGAAAACCGGTCTGCTGCGTCTCCAATGACAACACAGTTTGGAGAATTCATCTCTATACCATCAAACTCTGGGATTAGATCTGAGATGACAACACACACACACACACACACACACACACACACACACACACACACACACACACACACACACAAAGTGATTTGTGAAATAACATGCAGAGAATATTCATTTGTAAGACCAAACCCTGAGCTTTTCTGCAGTACCATCATGCACCAGCAGGTGTGGCTGCAGTCCTCTCTCTCTCAGGATGCGCATGAGCGCAGGCGCAGGCGAGAACACGTCACTCACACTGATGTCAAACCCCATTCTCCGCAGTTTCTGCACGAACTTCTCTCGCGTGTTCTGAGTCTCATTAGTGCAGAAGCGCAGGATCAGACCCGAGTCCATGAGCCTGACAAAAACACACATACATCTATACTACACATATACTGCACACATTCACATGTTTTGTATTCTAAACTTTGTGTTATTACAGACATAACTCTGTCTGTTTTGAAAATGTATCTGACCTCTTCACTGCCTCTATGGATCCTTGAATCGGTATCCCTCCACCCTCTCCGCTGTCATACAGAACTCCACACATGTCTAAAATCACTCCTTTAACACCTTTCACACACTCCATACTACTGACTGCCGCCATGCACCTGACACCACTGCGCATGTGCAGCGACTGGCCTTATGGGAGATGAAGTCCACAAAGGATAAAAGTGTACACGTCACGAACTAACACTACTTGATCAATAACTTTATTGGCCAATTATGGCAGAGCCTACAGAGAATTTGTTGTCGGTTTGGGGCGTTGAAAAGTCCACATTCACATTTGTATGGGCCCCACTGTACATAGCAGCCTGTGTCAGAAAAGCATTAACATTACAGTGCACTGACTGGCAGTTGATGAATGAAACCTCGTGCTGGCCCTGCGGCAATACAAGAGCAGTGTTGCGTCACACTAATAATAAAACACACTGTCATATTAACACTGCGTGAACGATTCACTTAACAGCTACACTAAAGCGATAAAGCGCCATCACTGCGTTTTACTCTTGTAGGAATTTCTTTAAAAAATTAATAATTAAAATGTCAGCAGCGCTGGTGCTAGTGACGCCAAGACGCATAGTGACGTGGCTCATTTGAATAATCCGCTGTGAATTACGCGCAGGAAGAAGAGAAGCAACCCGCATCGACCCGCACGGACCCGTACAGACCCGCAGCAGGTAAAAACTTTCCCATCATAAACACAAACACTTCACTGTGGGTTAAAGCGCATCTGACGCTTCGTGTATCGTATCTTAATGTCGCGGATCAGACGCGTTTTTATTAATAATGAAGTGTGCGTTGTTATTAATAATGAAGCACAGACACGAGCTCATGTGAGCATCAGTAAAACAGGATGATGATGTTTATAGTTTGGGTAACAATGAGGATGAGAGCGAGGGATTAGGTGATGAAGATTAAGATAAGGATAAGTAGTGCGTTTGCGCGGCGCGCTTCCTCGAGAGCGTGCTGTCTTTTTTTAACCCCTGGCAGGGGCTCGTGATGGGAGTGTTTGGGGGCAGCTTGCTGAACAGCCAATCGTCGTGGCTGTATTTGTTACTCAAGGTGAATCCGTTTAAAAATTAATAAAGACAAGTGTCCAGAATAAACAGAGAAAACATCATCTAAACACGCACGAGAGAATTACAACATTCACTGTAGTGTGCGTGTGCGTGGTTTAAATATAATTTCTGGTCTTTTGGTAAATATTTAGACACCTGCTGGTTTATTCAGCATTTCTTTTAAAACCTTTCATTTATTTATTTATTCACACATTCATTCGTTGATCTTTTCCACTGACACGGACAGTTATAGGATTAAGTACATTCAGGTTTAAAAGAGAGCATAAAAAAAGGATAAAACTATTTTTTTACATCCTCAGATTTTTCTGAATAAATTACAAAATGATTGTTTAAAACCCAAATTCACGAAATATTGTGAATGAATATAAAATCACTTAAGTGTTGTTATGGCAACAGAAAGCATCTGAGAGAAGATAAAAAACATCTCAGTAGATCTGACTTAATAAATGTGTGAATCTACGATCTGAGTTACTGCCGGTTAACTTTACTAAAGTGTGTAGAGCGTTGTTTAATTTCCACAAAAAGTCATACTGACACCCATACTGATAAAGATTTGTGTAGTTTGTAAGTCACTTTGGATAAAAGCGTCGGCCAAATGCATGAATGTAAATCTAAATGACATTCATGTCAGCATGCAGCTCAGTTTACTTTTGCATTATGAGGATGTGTTTCTAAGTGAAATATTATATTTATTTAACAATGATCTGACTTTAACTAAGGAATTACAAAGTTACTGTATGATGTGTGTGAGGAGGAGTTGTAGATGTTTAAAGAGAATCTGTTTTTATTTCCTGATTTAATTTAGCGTTCTGGAATTATTCAGTGTGATTTAAAGGGTTAATTCCGCCCAAAATGAAAATCCTGTCATCATTTACTCATCCTTATGTTTTTCTAACCCTGTACAATTTTCTTTATTCTTTTTAACACAAACTGGGATGTTTTAAAAAATGATGGTAAGCACACATTTGATGGTACCCATTGACTTCCATACTATTTGTGTTTCCTACTATGGAAGTTTTCCCGGACAGGGATTAGACTAGTCCTAGAGTAAAATAAATGTAAAAGCTGTCCAAACTCAAAACAACTTGCACTGACATATCTTAAAAAACATCAGTGCCCTTTGTTTTGCCTCAAAGTGCACACAAGTAATGGTTTTAATAAAGGCACGTTTGTTAAAACTAGTTATATGACTATAAGTCACACACTTTTTTCATAGTTTGGCTGGTCCTGCGACTTATAATCAGGTGTGACTTATATGTCAAAATTAATTCATACTGACTAAAGCCCTATTCGCACGGGATTAGTATTACCTGGTGACCTCTAGTGATTTGTAATAATTACAGAGGTTGTCTGTGATCTTAATCCCGTGCGAATCGGCCATGTCTGTAATTTGTAAAGTAAAAATTCCTCCGCAAATGACCTACCATATTTCGCCGAACACCGAGGTCCTCTGATAATATTTGTCCCGTGCGAATAGGCATCTCTGTAATTTGGCCAGCATTTGTTACCAGTGAGCCTTTTTTATTTATTTATTTTCTCAGTTTCTGCGCCTCTCGCACTGCAGCTGTGAAGCGCACATACAGAGACACATCCCTTCGATTTTTTTGGCTTTCATTGTGAAACTTGAGGACTTTATTAGTATATTTCTAATTTTAAACTTCTAATCAGTCTCTCTCGTCCATCTTGATGATTAAAAATATGCAGAACTGTCAATATTTGCGATCTCTAAGTTTAGGTGGAGCTATGGATGTCGTGGTAAAGGAATTTCATTTGCAGTGATTTTGCGTGGCTTACTAGCGTGGTATACCTTGTTTATTAAAATAAGATTATTACTTAAATCCAGAACAACGAGATGCACTGAGGTAGAACGCAGGGTGCTATCTTTCCCCTATGAGAATATATATATTATATTAAAGAATATTGTTTAGGCTTGAAGGCAATACATATTAGGACATTTTCAATTTGTATCTATAACGTTTGAATTTAAGTTGTAAGATCATTTTTAGTCATTTGGCTTTTTTCATCATTTCAGAACAAGCTTAACTGCTATTCATAATAACTTCTATTATATTCCGTGTGTTCCTTGGTTGAAAATATGTAGAAATATATGCGAGTAAAAAAGTACAGAACAAAAACATTTAGCTCACGCGGAGCGAACGAAAAGCCATTAATAAAGCAGACTCTCTGTAGAGGACGTGCTGAAACAGTCGAGTCGGCAGATGATCATGATGTTAATGTTTCACGCAGATATTGTTGATGAAAAACATCATATCTAAATGCCCAGGCGAGAGTCAAGTGTTCAGTCAGTTAATATACAGCCAGACGTTACATTGGCTGCTGCCTCCTCTTCCACGGAGCGGAGAAATTCGGTTTTTATTAAAAGCGGTTTTAATGCTGGTAAGCAATCATATTTTGGCGCCTTGTATTTGTGTTGATCAGATAGTTAAAAGTAATTTTAATCTTTAAAACGGCATCTAGAGGCAGAGGACGCTAATTCTGTCATCTCAGTTTCACTTTTTTCCCCACACGTTCACTCACTGTATGATTTAACGAAATATGATTTGGTAAAGGTACCTTTTACAGCATGTCGCGGTGTTGCGTGATAGTGTTATGTAAAGCCTCAACATTATATCAGGGAGATAAGTCAGTAAATTTGAGTGAAATCACAGGCTTTGCTTATCCCGTGCGAACCGGCCACACGAAACTCAGACGTAGGGAGGTAATTTCTAAATCACACAGGGTCCCCAGGTAATACTAATCCTGTGCGAATAGTACATAACATGAACCAAAAACCAGAAAACATTACCGTCTACAGCCATGAGAGGGCGCTATATGTTGCCTACCCCTGAAAAAAAAAACTGTTACTACTGAAACATTAAAGACAACAGAGAAAGACGTAACAAACAAAATATCCCCAAAAAGAATAATAATTTTTTTTTATAAATGTGGCTTATAGACCAGCGGGACTTGTATACGTTTTTTCCTCTTCATGACGCATTTTATGACTGATGCGACTTATACTCCAGAGTGATTTATAATCCGAAAAATATACGATAAACTAAGGCCTAGTCCTGGCTTAAACTCAACCCTGTCTGTGAAACATCACCATTATCATTTGGGCAAATCCATGCAAATGTCAACCTTATCATGAAAAGTTTTTATCCAATGTTTTTAACCATACCGATATCTCAGATGTCAATATTTGGTGGTTTAAGTCTTAGTAGAAGTTTTTATTGTCCATAGTTAATGTCACATCTATATCACTGTTTATTCATTAGAAAGGCATGTACAAAAATGAAATAAATATTAAATGTTCTTTAAGGAGCCATGTTTTCTCAATTTATTATTAGGGGCCAAGCACCTATGGTGCTGTGGCACCTATTGTTTCTGTTAGTATTATTCTTCTTAATCTTAATCTTCCCCAATGGGAGTCTATGGCAGCCCTATGAACCGTATATAGGAAAATGATGAAATTTGGCACAGTTGTAGTGGTGGTCATAAATAGTAATTTGGCCAAAAATGGGGTCTCTAGCAGTAACTCTATAGCGCCACCATCATCTCAAAAATTCAATGTTCAAATGGTTATAACTCATGATCCATTTGCTCTATGAAAATTCTACTTAGTACACGTGATTGCTCTCCTCATGCTTATTGTTTTTAATACCTTACAGTAAGACTCCACCCATTACAGTAGCGGCCATTTTGAAATGTACAGTATTTCGTTTTTTCGCTACTCCTCCTTCAAATTTGGTTCAATTCTTATGAGATTTGGCACATGTGATCTTTGGAGTGAGCCGCATAGAAATGACTGAACAGAATTTTGATATTTTTCTTTATTCAAAAGTAATTAATGCGTGAACTTAACGAGATTGACGCAAAATTGGTTCTGAAGCTGTATCTCGGTCATTCTTTGATCAATCGAGATGAAATTTGGTACGCTTCATGTCGACCATGAACTGGGGGTCCATGCCAAATTTGGTGACAGCGCCACCTATGGGTCATGAGATAGGAAAAAAGGCTATTTTTGCGCATAACTTCTGAATCGTTTGTCAGAAAATTATGATCTTGGTGTCTACGGATTCCTTGGCTCATGCCGCATCTGTCGATGTGTATTATGCCGGGATTGACCGAACCGTCTGTCCGCCATTTTGAAATTTGTGATAATTTGCTATAACTTTTGAAGTATCGGATATATCGGCGCAAACATCGGTAGGCAGCTTCGGCATGTTGTCCTGAGGAAATCAGAGTACAGCGCCACCTAGGGGTTATAAACTATAACAGTTCTTATCCAATTGCTTATAACTTCTGAATTCTTTGGCATGTAAGCTCTTTTCTGCTGACCCTTGAGCTGTGTCTACTGAGTGGCGCATCTGTTAAGTCGTATGCATAGAGATCCTGAGTTCATGGGTTCGAATCCAGCCTGAGGCAGGTGTTAATTTCTTCTATTAAAGTTTTGTTCTTTCCCACCTATTCTTCCTGACCTGTCTGTAGTTCACATATGTTCTATTTTTGTCATGTTTTCTGTTGCTGCTCTGCACTGCAGTGGTTCTGATCTGTCATTGCTACGTTTTGGGTACTTGCTGCGCCTTGTGTTTTTGATTGGGTGCTCAATGCGCATTGGGTGATTGATACCTTCTATGTTGTTTGCTGTGCTTTGGGTGCTCATTTCGCTAAATCTGCTTGGCCCCAAATCGCTGCTTGCAGCTATATTTATTATTGCTTCTGGTTTGTGTCTTTTATTTTCACGTCCATGTTTCCCTCAACCAAAACAGAAACTATGATTATAGGCAGATATTTTTCTGATGTCTGGACTTTACTGTAAGGGGTTAAGGGAAATATAAACAAAGATGCTTCAATAAATGCATTCTCTGAGAAATTATATTTCAGGTTTTTGAATGTCACATCTATAACGCTGCAGGCCGAGTAAATGAAGACAACATTTTCATTTTGGGGTGAACTATGAAATAAAAAATTGATGAAATTTCTGAATTATTGGTCGGTGAAATGTCGTTCCAGCGTGTGAACATCATGAGCAGTATGAAGAGTCTGATGAGAGTCAGTCGCTTGACGCCCACCCTGACCCGTGCAGTGCATTCTGGGACACGAACGTCCTCCTCTGTGGCACCAAGAGCTAAACATGTTGAGCGTCCGCTGACGTCAGAGGAGGTGTTTTCCCGCGAGGAACGCTACGGCGCTCATAACTACCACCCGCTGCCTGTCGCCCTGGAGCGAGGAGAAGGTGAGCACGCACAGACTTCTAGGTAAAAAATCACCATGAGGTTTATTTGAAAAATCCTAAATTGTTTGCAGGAATGTTGCATTAAGGGTCAGTGGTGTTGTGTTTTAGGGCTTTATGTGTGGGACGTGGAGGGCCGGAGGTACTTTGATTTTCTCAGTGCGTACAGTGCTGTCAATCAGGGTCACTGTCACCCGAAGATCATCGCCGCCCTGACGGCTCAGGCCTCCAAACTGACGCTGACCTCTCGAGCTTTCTACAATGACGTGCTGGGTGCTTACGAACAATACGTCACCTCATTGTTTGGATATGATAAAGTTCTGCCCATGAACACAGGTACAGTGATCAGATGCGCAGCTGGAGGTTTCAAACACATCAGCCAGACCAGCCGATGATGTTACGGTCTTGTGTTTGTGTGTTAAAGGTGTGGAAGGTGGAGAAACCGCCTGTAAACTCGCCCGTAAGTGGGGGTACACTGTGAAGGGAATCCCAAAATATGAAGCCAAGATCGTTTTTGCAAGTAAGTCATCATTACCTCTCCGCTCCCTTAGGTCATCAGACACGATATAACTCGCAATACTTTCTTTCCTTTATAACCTCCTTTAAATCCAACCTAAAACCCCATCTCTTCATCAATTATTTCCATCCCTCACATGTCTATGGTCCTTCGTATCCTCTCTCGTGTCGTGTGTATCTGTATATACATCTTCACTGTATGTGATTCTGTACATTGTGATTAATGCACTTTAATATGTTTTCCTTGTACAGCGACCTTGAGGCACTTTATAAATAAAACTTATTATTATTATTATTAATGAACCAGTTTACATGACACCAGATCTGCAGCTGTCTCTTGTGTTGATCAGTTGTGTGTGTGATTCACTTCTGGCTTCTGTACCATGAAGCTGCTTTAGTTGGCTAGCCGGGTAAGTTTAGGATTAGTTTGTGCCAATCTCGAGTTTCAAGTATGAAAGTAGCTTGGCTTTTAGCTGTGTTCACCACCATAGTGGTTTACGCTACCCAGCTAACCCGCTCCAGTTTTACTATTAAAACAGAAAGTTTAAACTATGGTTACTTTAGTAAGACCATGGTAAATTGGATGTTATCATTAGTTATATGATCCTTGAAGTATAAGAAAATAATGCAGACCCAAGGTGTTAATGCAGCACAACACGAAGCACAGGTGTGAATTTTTTTCAAATAATTCAAAGGACTGGAGTCAATTATTCCTCTTATACCACGCTTTCCACAAACATTGCTCTGGTGCCTATTTTTAAGACATTTGACAAGTTAGGTGTGCGGTTTACAAAAAAATAATGCATACCTATGGAATATTTTTCATCCAATCAGAATAAAGCATTCAACAGACCTGCGATATAATTTTGAATAATTGAAAGGACAATTATTTCTCTTATACCACAGTTACCATAGACATTGCTCTGGTGGTTATTTCAAGACATTTGACAGATCAGGTGATCTGTGTAACATTGGAGGTAACATCTAGCCAATCAGAATTAAGCATTCAACAGACTCGTGGTATAAACGCATCATCCAACATTACTATAGTAATAAAAGTATTTGCACATCAACTCAATCATCAATCGTTCTCTTTTTCTTTGATGGTGTATAATTCAGCGCCTGCTTTACATTTTTGTAAACTTAATATTTGTTCATAATAACTAAGAAATACACAGAACTTCATCTGTCCATGTTTGGTTTTGATGTGACTCTTTCATGTGCACATGACACGTCACGCTCGTGGATTAATCATCAGTTTAAGATGAAATCTTGAGTATGAGTTTATGATTATATATCAGTTGTGTGATGTTCACATCTTCTCGCTCCTGCAGTGGGGAATTTCTGGGGTCGTACGATGGCGGCAATCTCAAGTTCAACCGATCCCAGCAGTTACGACGGCTTCGGTCCGTTCATGCCTGGATTTGACCTCGTGCCATATAATGATGTTCCTGCATTAGAGGTAACGGACAAACACACACCAAACCAAACCCATCACACTGTCATATAAATCATTCATTTACATGCATTTTTATTTTACAGTTGGGTTTATTCAAAGTGATTTAGTCTAGTTGTGTTTTTTCTATATTAAACCAGTTAACCACATGAGCACAGTATAACGACTGAAGCACTTACAAAAAGATGAATGTAGTGTTGACTTTAATCTCCATCACACAAACTCTCTTATACTGTATGTGATAGAAGAAGAGAAATGTTGTCTGTGCTAACACGCACACATACTTAACCAGCAGGTTTATATTTAACCTCAAACTGAACCTGCTGAACTGCTGTCATTTAATATCCTCTGAGGTGTGTTTCTGTCTCATCATACAATTACACTTAAAATCCATAAACAACTCGCAGAGTCTGAGAAACTCAGCAGATACAAATTAATGTGAAGCTCCGTGAGAAAACATTAAAGAAAGATTATCATAAATTATTATCAGTGTTAAAGTTAAACAGCGAAGAGTTTGATACAGCGGACACGAGTCCTGATAATGTCACTGTGTGTGTGTGTGTGTGTGTGTGTGTGTGTGTGTGTGTGTGTGTGTGTGTGTGTGTGTGTGTGTGTGTGCGCGCGTGTGTACAGAAAGCGCTGCAGGATCCACATGTAGCTGCGTTCATGGTGGAGCCGATTCAAGGTGAAGCCGGTGTGATCGTCCCTGATGCCGGTTATCTTAGAAAAGTCCGGGAGCTTTGCACTAAACACAATGCAAGTACAACTAAACACACACAAACAACATGATTTATATATTTATGATTCCCTGTAAAATAATATGATATGCTTTGATTATAAATACTGCAGTTGATGATAGCGTTCATGCATGTGTCTTAGATCCTGACAGTGTTTGTCTGATCTGGTTTGTGTGTGTGATCATCTGGTCTGGTCTTGTCTTGTCTGTGTTTGTTGTAGGTTCTGTTTATTGCTGATGAGGTTCAGACTGGTTTAGCTCGTACTGGACGCCGTCTGGCTGTGGATCATGAGGCTGTCAGACCGGATCTGGTGGTGCTTGGAAAAGCTTTGTCAGGAGGAGTTTATCCTGTGAGTCATGCACACCACACACACACACACACACACACACACACACACACACACACACACAGTTCAAGTTTATTTCTATAGCACTTTTCACACACATTGTGTAATAAATAGAGATGTAGTAAAAGTAATGTTGTGTGTTTTAGGTTTCTGCTGTCTTATGTGATGATGAGGTGATGTTGACCATTAAACCTGGAGAACATGGATCCACATATGGAGGAAATCCTCTGGCCTGTCAGGTCGCTATCGCCGCTCTGGAGGTCAGTGCGCGTGCCTCTGATCATGATGAAGTGATTTTATTTATTACTCATCCGTTTCATGAGAATCTTTTAATGGCTGTAGGTTCTAGAGGAAGAAAAACTGTCTGAAAACGCTGAGAAGATGGGTGAGATTCTGAGAACCGAACTGAAGAAACTTCCCAGAGAGATTGTGAGCGATGTGCGAGGGAAAGGTCTTCTGAACGCCGTCATCATCAAAGAGACCAAAGGTTCCCATACGATCCAAAAACAAACCCCAATCACGTTTACTTCTCTTAACCTCAGAACAGCTTCTTGTTTAGTATAACTGAGATGTCACGTTTACTCATTAGCAGTATTTATGATGTGATGTAAGAATGAGTGAAAGTAAACTTACATTACACGTCACTAAAACAGGTTAGACAACAATGCCATCAGCATGTTACAAGTTATGTATATATACTGTAGATTTATTTCAGTGAGTCTAAGTTTGTCTTTTTTAAGTCAATGTAAAGACATTAAAGGTGACAAGGATGATTTTACAGGGTATTTTTTTTTTGTTCTGTGATGTGACATGTAGACAACATTTTGGTTGGGTTTGTAATGTCTTAGAAGTTTCCTAAAAGCCTCTCTCAGAAAGATATATTAGGGTGGAGGATTTTAAAGGCGTGGTTTTGCACCTATTTGGCATCCCTTCATGCTTAACGGGCAACCTCATTATGAAATACAATCACTTCACACTGATTGGCCGCCTTTGCTGCCACTCAAAAGAATGTAAACTTCACCGTCTTCAGAACACTGAGCGACCATCATTTTACACACAGAAGGGCACACCTCAGAACGAGACTCAACATTTCACCTTGAACTTCGCAAATACTGCTGCAATTTACTTCCAATTGGAGGCGAGAGGCCGGATGTATGCAAATTATTGTGAAGGGGAGGGAATTGAATGAGAGTGGGGGGGGGCAGTGAGATGCATTTTACATAACATGTATCAGTTGTTTAGATTAGAAATGTCCGCCAGAAAATGGCCCAAAGGAGGAATTTCTATGAAACGGTGATATTCAGAATGTCTCGTATCTTTGTGAATGCGGGTAGACTATTGTTATTCGACTAAGACGAGGTCAAAACGTTTTTTCATTCTCTGTCACCTGTAAATGTGTTCTCAGTTTGTCACACCACAGAAATGTGTTAATAAACACCCAGTCAAATCTGAATGATAAAAAACGTCAACTAAATAAAATCATTTATCAAAGTATATCTATGCTCTAAATGACTGGGGGCGTGTCCTCTGTCACTGCTGAAACCACACCCACTCACTGTAAAGCTGCTGTCTCTCAACAATGTGCTAATCTGATGTACTCTTCTCATCTCTTACAGACTATGATGCCTGGAAAGTGTGTCTGCGTCTCCGTGACAACGGTCTGCTGGCCAAACCCACTCACGGTGACATCATCAGACTTGCTCCTCCCCTCATTATTAAAGAAGATGAGATCAGAGAAAGTGTTGACATCATCAGCAGAACCATTATGTCATTTTAAAGCGTTTTAAGTGTTTGATTTTAGCACCTTTAGTTTGCTGTTTTAGCGTGTAGTCGCGCAGTATAAATCTCACTAACAGCTTCAGTTTATTTCTCTCTCATACTGCAGATGACTCTGATAAACATGAACATAAAATGTTTGTGAAGGAAAAATCTGTGATGTTTAGGGTTTCAGAGAGTCACTGTTACAGTGTTTATAGTTGAAAACTGCTCATGTGCACCTTGTCAAAAGAAATAATGACTGTTTAAATATGAATTAATTTAAAATATTTTAAAATTCTTAGTTTATTGATATTTTCAAGTGTAAGCTTGAAAAGAAATAGAAATGAGTTTTTCTCGCTCTAGTGAGAGATTTGTGCACTTTAATGGCAGCGATAGCTTTTTAAAGCTGGGTCAGAATTGTTTTTTGCCTCTTGTACTGCATTTAGTTTTTAAGATTTTAATGCTTTCCTGTCATTGAGAGTCATTCAGACAGTAACTTAAACAGAAGTGGATGAATCGAATGTTTGTGTGTTAATCACAACTATTGTACCACATGATGCTTTCTCTGTTTGTTTGCTTGTCTGTTGTGAAATAAATGTTCAGTCTGCTGTTTGTTCCACTTTTCCTTTCATTTGTTGTTACTTAGTTTGATTAAAATTGTGTTGTACTTTGGTTTATAGAGAGATTTTAGATGAACATGAATTGGTCTTTTTGTTATAACATCAATCAAGATTCACAGATCTTCAGGTGTTTCTTTACTCCAGAGGGTTTAAATCTGGTCTTTAGTCTGATCTCTGTTCAAGACTTTACTCCAGCGAACACGAGTTTAAAGAAACTTAAAACATATTTAGCAAAAACACAAAGTGTTTGTGTTGAAAATAGTCGATTGTTTTGCGGAAAATGTCAGTTTGACGTCATTTTACTTCAGCCCACGTAAAGATAAGCAGTAATGTAAACTAATGTTAAGATTTAAACAGAGAAGCAAAAGTTATGGACCGTATGGTTAGATGTGTACTCGATTTGATTGACAGGTGTGGGGTCCCTTTGCAAGACACCCAATGAGCACGCGGCATGAAGCTAAATAAAGACTCGTGAACGCGCACAGCTGATTTCCTGATGGCCTGGCGGTACAATGATGAAAGTGAAGCTCGTGTGATCTGCTGAGAGTGACGGTGAGACTGAACTGAAGTCAGTGATGAAGAGTTTCATTGATCAAATCACTCAATATCACATTATGGGGTGGTTTCCCGGACAGGTTTTAGGTTAATCCAGGACTAGGCCTTATTAATATTAGGTAATTTTAGAAGATTTTACAAACATACCTCACAAAGAACACTACATGTGTGCATCTTAAGACAAAACAATGTCAACAAAATGTGTTAAAATTAAACAGGACCAGGTGTTTTAAAATTAAAGATTTTAGTCTGGGACTATGATAAGCCCTGTCCGGGAAACCGCCCCTATATCATGAGACACTAACAAACCCGCTCACACACAAACAAACACAATAATGTTGAGACCTGTCTGTGATTCAGTGATGAGAATATCTTCTGTACTTTTATTAACATCATAATGTTTTTGGTTCTTTTTAGTTGATGGCTGTAGCAGGAGGAAACTTTAGAAGACAAACACAGAAACTTCTCAGTCTTGACTGTTTTTTGTGATGTTGGCTTTATGTTTGAATGTTCAGCTGCTGTTCTGTGTCTGAAATAATCCCCTACACCTTTAATCACTATTCCTACATTACTCCTCACCGGAAACACTTCAGTGTGGGCGCCATCTTCCGCCGAGATTTCATCACTTGGATTTCAGACACCACTAAAAGTATATTTCCCCCGAGCTTTAATGCATTGGACTCTGAATGAATAACTGATGAAGTGTTTCAGTGAATCTCTGTGTTGTATTTCGACAGAAGGTCACTGTGGGTTTGTTTAGCTCGGACAGGACAGGACAGACACCTGCCTGTAAACACACTGGAGCTCAATGGTTTGGCTCATGTCCGAGTTTCTCTGATACAGCAGAATAAAGAGGTTTCTTACATGAAGATTAAGGAGTAATTGACGATGGGCCGTTGAATTATTTTAAAATCATGCACATCCAAGTTTTTAATTACACAGTGGTTGTGTGTTATTTTCTAATAATTCAAAGGATTGGAGTCAATAATTCCTCTTATACCACAGACATTACTTTGGTGGTTTTATTTTAAGATATACACCCAAGAAACATTCCTCAGCCAATCAGAATAAAGCATTCAACAGACCCGTGGTATGCAGCATACATTTACTTTTGGAAATGATTGTGTTGGCTGCATGTTGACAATCAGATCTATAATTTACATCTAACGACGTTCTTGCCATGTTTGTGTTTCTTCTGCAGATGATTGATGAATGCCAAAGTCCACAGATATCAGACGAGGATCTTGTGAGGTGACTCTGGGACGTCGGTGTTATGATGAGAATTCGATCCGATGTGTTTTCTTATCTTTGGATATCTGTTGGGAAAAACACTAATTCAGTTCAATCTCTCACAGATGCTCTTGATGTTCTTTAGCCACGTGGAAAACTCTTCAGGTCTGATATGAAACAGATCTTATGGACATTGTTAAAAATCTTTGCATTCCATCTAGGAATCTGTGTCGATTTGAGACGCTTGCTGGGTCATTTAAGGAGATTGAAGCCGATTAAAAGTGTAAAATGTAGACATATGGAGTGAAGCTGGTTGTGATTCAGATGGACAGATGTTTTCCTTTGGGCTGAATAAAGAACCTCCGCTGTTTCCTGCAGCCTCAGGATTTTGTAAGAATGTGAGATTGATTTCAAAGAATCTCATCTCCAATGTAAAGAGTTTTTATCTCCTGAAGAGAAACACACAAGATGTGTACAGACAGTAGTGTGCTACTACAGTGACACACACACACACACACACACACACACAGTGTGTCACTAATGTGTTAACTGCACAGCTGCGTCACAAACCCAACGGCTACATGAGCAGAAGCTCAGATGTTCTCTCTCAGGTCCTGGATGGATGATATTGAGGTCAACGGAAACTCCACCCAGTCTCAGTGGGAGGAGTCACAGCGACACCAAAGCTAACTCATGTGAGACATCAATGAAAACTCTGGATCAGACGTCTTTCTCATTCTTCCTTTAAAACTTTCATGAAAACTTTCTGCCGTTCACACACAGAATGCAGTAAACATCTGTTTTCTTCTTTGTCTCTGTAGTCTCACTGTCTGTCTGTCCGTCTGTCTCTCTCTCTCTTTCTCTCCCTCCCTCTCTTTCTCTCTCTCTCTCTCTCTGAGCGAGCACAATTGAGCGAGTGAGTCCATCAGGACGGGTGGATGGGTCGATCGCAGATCAGAGCTCACGATGTTCCTCCAGGTGTCTCTCCAGCTTCTTCTGATGTTCAGCCAGATGGACGTTTGCTCTGGATTTCCTGCAGAGGATGAGGATTATTACATGCAAGAACTTCTGAGTCGAGAACATTACCATCAGATCCCATCGCCTGAGGAGGTTCTGCCAACCGACAGTCGGGACGCCTCAGGAGGAGCCGTTAGAAAGGAGACCAAAACCAAATTATTTGCATCCAAAAAATCTCCTGGGTCTGATTCCACATCAGGTAACGGTGTGAATGTCCCTCCATCAAACCAGAAATAAACATATCCATTTAACACACACACAGAGACACACAAACATGCGCACACACACAGCTGGTTTTATGTCATCAGAAGATGAAGTGATTTGTTCAGTGAGGCTGTCAATCACACGTTCCTCTCTGAACTGTAAAACATTTAACTGTGTGTGAAATCTTCATCGAGCTGTTAAGGGTTTGTTAGATACGTTCAGCAGAGAGACTTCTGACCAAACCACAAATAAAAACATGAAGTTTGGTTATTAAGCAGCTGAAGGGAATGAAGCAGACCAGAAGCTAAAGATTGAAGACTTTTACACACACACGTGTGTTATATTTCAGAGATATTTCCACTTTTATCTTATACACTTGGGACTTCGTGGATGGTTTAACAAATGATCTCGACTGGAGTCCAACATGAGGTTTCTCTGTCTTCTGCTGGCACATTAGATTGAGTTAAACTGTGTTTTCTGAACATCTCTGTATGACAGTAAAGACATTCAGATAAAGTCCAGGTGTCTATAATTTACAGTTCACTCTGGGGTCTTTCTGATGCTAAATCTAATCGGTCTATTCAAGCATTTTATATGAATCTGTTTATTGATTTGCCTTCATGTACACTAAGTGTCTTTACACAATGGCCCATCTTATTAGCATATGCACAGCTGATTAGCATACGGATCGAATAGGTGGAGTTTTCTGATGGTTGTTTTGCATATTCAAAGAATGTTAAATCTTTTCGAATATTTAATTAAATATCTGCAACATGCCTGAGTTTTCCAAGATTCAAAGGAAATTTAAAGTTTGGCAGCTGAAGTTCATGACAGCATTTCTGAAATCCCGTTCATCATCTCACCTGAGCTGAGAAACACCGGAGAGCGTCACACACCAAGCTTATCTCCTGTTGTTTTGTGTCATAGTAACAAATGGGAATAAAAAGAGAGAGAAAAATCAAAAAGGAGTGAAAACAGACGACATCAGTGATGGTGAGTGAGTTTCATCTACAGCATTTATAACACATCAGTATTGAGTTGATGTTATCTGTAATATCAGAAAGCTAATAAAGCTGAAACTCGATCTGTGACAGATTGTCCTCCGCTGGGTCTGGAAACACTGAAGGTTGATGATTTTCAGCTTCACGCATCCACCATGAGACACTACGGTCTAGGGCCGCACCGGGGCCGACTGAACATCCAGGTACACAAACAAACATCACTGCAAACATCGACGACGCTCAGTAAACTCATGATATGTTTCATTAAAGAAGATTTTTTTCATCAACTGGTCTGGGACAGTTGTATAGATGTAGATGTTCACAGATTCTGGGTGTTTTCTTCCTCATCGCTGCTGTCTGCTATCTACATTCTAAAGTCATTTATATATATTTGGACATAAGCACGGTTTTTGTTATTTCAGCTTTGACACGCTAAGCACATTCAAGTTACATAATTAACACTGAGGCTCTTGGTTTTAATGTAAGGGTGTTCACATCCAAGTTGGAGGAAAGGTTTAGGAATTACAGCTCTCATCTCATATGCTCAGAGGAGATCCCTCAGAAAGACGGCTGAAACATTAGGAGCTGCCAAACCAACAATTTGGCAAATTCTTAGAAATGAAGATCACACCAGTGAATTTAAATCAAACCCAGGACATCCACAGAAGATACATCATCTGGAAGTGACAAACTTGTCAAAAATGAAATGTGACCTCTGCATTTAACCCATCGTAGTGAGTAGTGAACACACACCCAGAGCAGTGGGCAGCTGTCCCAGCGCCCGGGGGGCAATTAAGGTAAGGTGCCTTGCTCAAGAGTACCACAGTTGCAACCCGCCGGCCGTAAGACCGGGAAATCTCGGGTCACAAGCCTGAATCTCTAACCACTAGACTCCAACTACTCCAACTGTGAAACACATGTGCATGACTTTGTGTTACTGCATCTCTGGTATTATTGATGATGTGACAGAAACAGATCATCTTCACAGAAGAACAATGATACAAAACACATCAGCAGCTTTTAAAGATAAAAAGGTGGATTATTCTGCAATGGCAGGGTCTGCAGCGTTTACGGACAGGTCAAAAACGCTGGAGTAGTCTGGATGAAAGGCTACGCCAGTCAAAAGTAATGCATTTTAAAACGTAAAGGCATGAATGTAAACGTGGCCTAAACTAAAGGCAGAAAGACAACAGATGAACAGAGAAGAATTGAAGACAGCTGCAGTAAAGGGCTGGCACAACATCACAGAGAAAGAAGAAAAGCACAGGTTTTGTTGACATCTGTCGGTTTCAGGCAGTCATCGTCTGCAAAGGATTTTCAACAGAATGATAAAAAAACAACATTTTATTTACGATGATTCATTGTCCAATTACATTTGAGCCCCTAAAAAAATTGTGTTCAAATATATTTAGCCTTCCATCTAAGGCTGAAAGAAAGACTTTGTGTGTGTTTATGATGATGTTTGTGTAGGGCGGTCTGCTGGAGGACGATCACTATGATGGTGGATGGTGTGCAGGTAGAAACGACCCGCTGCAGTGGTTGGAGGTGGACGCTCGCAGATTAACCAAATTCACCGGAGTCATCACTCAGGGACGAAGCTCTCTGTGGTCGTAAGTAAATTATCCTGAACATCATCATATCCACAAAAAGCACTTCTTCCTCTTGTGTGTGTGTGTTTTATAACCGTGTGTGCTGCAGGAGCGATTGGGTCAGCTCTTATAAAGTTTTGCTCAGTAATGATTCTCACAGCTGGGTGACGCTGAAGAACGGCTCACGAGATCTGGTGAGACACAAAACACTCAAACTGAAAGAATAAATAAACACAGAGATGCTTTTATTTCCCGGCTCTATACCGTCAGTGAAATGATCCGATGATGGGACGTTTCTGCTCATCTCAGTAGATTTTCATGGGTAATCGGGAGAAGGAGATTCCCATCCTCAACAACTTCCCCAAACCCGTGGTCGCTCGATACATCCGTGTGAACCCGCGCTCCTGGTACCCCGGCGGAAGCATCTGTATGCGTCTGGAGATCCTTGGTTGCCCGTTGCCAGGTGATGCCATTCACACGATGCCTGCCACTTTAACATCATCGCTCCTAAAGTCCTGTTCTGAGATCAGTGGTTTATAAACTGATTGCAAATGTTTTCCTTTTTCCAAAAGATCCTAACAATTATTACAGAAGACGAAATGAAATCACCACCACGGACAACCTGGACTTCAAACATCACAACTATAAAGAGATGAGACAGGTGGAGTAGAGATGTTTGTGTCCAGCAGGGATTAAATCGCTCGGTCTCTCTGGTCATTGACTCTAATGGCTGATATATATAAAACATTGGAGTTGTGTTTTTCAGCCCCGCTGTGACTTGCGTTTCACCTCTGCAGCTCATGAAGGTGGTCAATGAAATGTGTCCGAACATCACTCGCATCTACAACATCGGTAAAAGCTTCAACGGGCAGAAACTTTACGCAGTCGAGATCTCGGACAACCCGGGAGAACACGAGATTGGTAGGGGTCAGGCCTGAGTGCTAGTTGGTGGCCGTCTAAGAGGAAGATGACGGTTTGTGCGTCTGTTTTCGCAGGTGAACCCGAGTTTCGTTACACGGCCGGTTCCCACGGTAACGAGGTGCTGGGCCGAGAGCTGCTGTTACTGCTCATGCAGTTCATGTGTCAGGAGTATCTGTCCGGTAACCCGCGGATACGGCACCTGGTGGACGAGACTCGCATCCACCTGCTGCCATCTGTGAACCCCGACGGGTACGAGAAAGCCTTTGAGGCGGTACGTCTGCAGCTTTAATGTTTGTGGCCCATTTTAGATCTTTAACTCATCTCTCTGTATTAGTGAAGTCATTCGATTGTTTAAGACAGAAAGGTTCATGGATGAGTGCTGTCACGACCCGCTTAAAGCAAATAATGATTAATAGCAACTAATTGTTTTCAGAATAAAAGTTTTTGTTTACATCATAAATATTTGTGTACTGTGTTTAATAATTCTATATATATATATAAATTGACACACATACATGTATATATTTAAGAAATATTTACTTGTCTATGTACATTTTTATATGTATTATTTATATTATATATAAACATAAATACTTGGTATATAATATTTTTTTTTTAATATACATGCATGCGTGTGTATTTATATATAAATAATTAGTATACACAGTACACACACATATATCATGCAAACAAAAACTTTTATTCTAAACGATTATTTAGATTAATCGTTATGCAGCCCTAGATGAGTGATCATCTGACTCAGCGCTGGTGGTTCAACATAAACTGATCAAATCAGATGCATTATTGAAATATCATTTATTTATTTATCTCATTGTGTGTTAGGGATCGGAGCTCAGCGGCTGGTCTCTGGGTCGCTGGAGTCGAGACGGCTTAGACATCCATCACAACTTCCCCGATCTTAACTCGATTCTCTGGGAAGCTGAGGCTCGTAAATGGGTACCTCGCAAATTCCACAACCACCACGTGCCCATTCCAGACTGGTACCAGTCAAAAAATGCTACAGTGAGTCCCTAAAGACTGATGTGATGATACGATACAGTCGCACACACGTGATTATTAATAATCCAGTCCCTTCAGAAAAACATGATTATGCGATCGCATGATTTAACGCATAATCAGCCAAAGTCCGCATATTTATCCGGGGGACGCATTTTTTCAAATACGCCGCACTTTCACAGCATAAATTTCAGATTTCCATGCTCAAAATATGAGGGGCTTGCATGTTTCATAATCCCCAGATTTTCGTTGCAAAAATCATATTTGTCTTCGCAGAAAGTTGAAAAATGTTGCATTTACCTTACACAAGCCCAGCCATGCCACCTGTTGCCATGGGAACATTATTAAGTGACGTGATTATGTAACGTGTACATCACTGAAAAGCTGCAAAAGATGCAAACAGTTTTTGCAAGTTCCCGCAATTTCATCGCATAAAATTAGGCAAGGCAAGTTTATTTGTATAGCACTTTTCATACACAGAGGTCATTCAAAGTGCTTTACACAGAAATGAGAAAACAATATATAAAAAAGAAAAAGAAAATGTAAAAATAAGATTTACACGATAAGATCACAATAAAGACAAAGATACATGAGAATTTAAAATAACAATTAAAGAAAATAAATGTGATTTTAATAAAACAGTTTAAAATGTTAAAAAGAATAAAACAGGAGTAAAAGTGACTTGAGTTAAAGGTGCAGTCAGTGTGAAGCAGCACAGTGCTCATTCAGTAAATGCAGAGTTAAACAGATGTGTTTTTAATCTAGATTTAAAAGTAACATAATTACATAAATATCCCACATATTCCATCGCATTTTTAAGAAAACGTGCCGCAAGATCAAGGATTTTTGATTGATAATCTGAACAATTGTTTTAGAAAAGGCTTTGTGTTTGTTGCACACACTCGGTAGAATCTCGAGGATGTTTTTTTTAGTTTTCATGTGATTGGGCATTCTGATGGTCTACTGCCCTGACCTTTGACCCCTGACCCTCTGACCTGTAGGTGGCTGTAGAGACTCGTGCTCTGGTGTCGTGGATGGAAAAGATTCCGTTCGTCTTGGGGGGAAACCTGCAGGGCGGCGAGCTCGTGGTGACGTTCCCGTACGACCGCACGCGCTCCGTTTCGGCCGTGCGCGAGCAGACGGCCACACCTGACGACCAGGTGTTCCGCTGGCTGGCGTTCTCGTACGCGTCCACGCACCGACTCATGACCGACGTCAGCCACAGGGTCTGCCACACGGACGACTTTGCCAAGGAGGACGGGACCATCAACGGGGCGTCTTGGCACACGGCCGCAGGAAGTGAGCATCACACGTGTCAGTGTGTTGTGTGCTGCTGTGAGTTAAAGTTAAAGCAGCTTGTTTTCTGTTCACAGGTATGAATGATTTCAGTTACCTGCACACAAACTGTTTTGAGCTGTCCATGTATGTGGGATGTGACAAATACCCGCATGAATCTGAATTACCAGAGGAATGGGAGAATAACCGTGAATCTCTGCTCGTCTTTATGGAACAGGTGAACACACAAACACCAACAGACAAAACACACAAACAAACACACACAGAGTTCATAAGAGACAACATGTGTTGATTTGCATGCACAGGTCCATCGTGGGATTAAAGGTGTGGTCAGAGACGTTCAGGGTAAAGGAATCGCTAATGCTATTATCTCTGTGGATGGAATCAATCACGACATTCGCACAGGTATAACAGACACAGACAAACCAACAGACCGGCACACGCGCACACACACACACACACACACACACACACACACACACACACACACACACACACACACACACACACACACACACACACACACACACACGCTTATGTTTGTTTGCTTGTATGTAGGGGCTGATGGAGATTTCTGGCGCTTGCTGAACCCTGGAGAATATAACGTGAGGGCGAGAGCTGAGGGTCACAGCGTCAGCAGTAAAGTGTGTGAGGTGGGATATAAGATGGGGGCCAGCAGGTGCGATTTTGTGCTCAGCCGCTCCAATCTGTCACGAATTAAAGAAATCATGAAGAAATTCAACAAGCAGCCAATCAGCATGCGGCTACCACGTCAGAGACAGAACACATAGAGTGTGTGAGTCTGTGTTTCTGAGTTTGTGTGTGTGTGTCTGTATGTGTTTGTGTATCTGTGTTTCTGTGTGTCTCTCTTTCTCTCTCTCTGTGTGTGTGTCTGTGTGTGTGTGTGTGTGTGTGTGTGTATATCTGTGTTTCTGTGTCTGTCTCTCTCTCTGTGTGTGTCTGTGTGTGCGTGTGTTTGTCTGTGTGTGTGTATTAAATGAAGATGAATATTGTATGGATTTGTGGATCGTGTGTAACTCTAAGATCAGAATCACAGCTGTTGTGTCTTTGTGTCATATAAACTGACTTGTGTTCCAGAAGCTGTTTTATTGTGATATTGCATCTTTTTGGTTGATGTGTATTTGCTTTGGTAATATTTCTGGCAGATTTGTTAATCTGCTCTGTGTTTGTTAATTATGAATAAAAGGTTTTATTATCATACTTTCATTTTTATGGAAAGCTCATAGGATAAACAAACCATAACGCAGCATGTGGAGTAACATAAATGTATAAAATCTTAGATTTACTAAATGTAGCTGTTGTGATTTCCTCATTTGTAAGTCTTAAATTAAAAACAAATTCCTGCATGCAATACACCGTTACTGTAATCATTTCTGCTCATTGTCTATATCGTAATTCATCTTTTGACTTTTTGTAACACAATCTTCATCCCAAATCCATTTACTGGCCGCTATTATAATGTTTATTCTGAATATTATTACATAAAGTGGAAATAAAAGTCATTTCACCTGTGATATATATTCTGTGTGTGTGTGTATCTTGTAATTATCAAATTGTGGGGACCAATTTTCCTGGTGTTACCTGGTTAGTAGTACAACATAAACACACTTTCAGCGTCCTCATGAGTTGTGTATACGTGATACGCAGCTACCCTGCTGAAAGAAAACAGCATACCAGCAAGTGAACACCAGCTAAACCAGCACTAGCACCAACATCCCATACTGGTCATACTAGCAAATGTTGTGTTTTGGTGCTGGTATGCTGGTATAATTCCCATGCTGGTTTGATGCTGTGTTTTTCAGCAGGGTATACAGGACAGGTGGAGGATTTCTGTATACTTACTTAAGAAGCGTGAGGATGCATAACAGCATTTTGGGTCACAGTTCTCACTTTCATTCATAAATTTAGATGTGAAGCACAGACCATTATATCTGACCGGGTTGAACCTCATATACAGTAGGCTTTATATTTGGTGTGTTTGACTTCATGCAGAACTGTGCGATCCGATCGCCGTATGAAATCAAAGTGACTGGAGAGCAGACTGGTGTGGCAGCACAAGAACTGACAGGCGAATGACATCAAAGTACCGCGAGAGCGATTCTAGAAATCACATGGAGAAGTCTGCTTCTCGCGGTACTTTGACATCACCAAGCGATCTGCGTAGCACAACGTTGTACCACTACACTGTAAACCAGGGGTGGGGAACCCTGGTCCTGGAGGGCCACTGTCCTGCAGAGTTTTGTTCCAACCCTAATTAAACACATCTGAAAAATCTAATGAAAGTCTTCAGGATTACTTGGAAATTAAGTTCAGGTGTGTTTGGTTAGGGTTGGAACTAAACTCTACAGGACAGTGGCCCTCCAGAAACCCAGGGTTCCACAACCCTGCTGTAAACAAACACAAACAGTTCATGTGGAGAAGTGAACGAGTGGAGCCGTGCTCGTAAATCAAATCCGGAGAGTTAACAACGCACATGTGACTAAATAACATTTAACTCATCAGTCCAGTTTATAACTTTATCTAGAGGTAAGGATCTTCATGCACTAAAATAAGGCCATTGATGTCCTGATGTTTTTTCATATAATCCACTAGCTGCCGTCAGTTCAGCAAGTTTGGTTGTGCTTCTAGGTGTAAAACTTCCCTTCTGTGTTCATTTTTATATCTACGTTCAAGATTTTAATGTATAGGATTTTAAACTTCTGTGAGATAATTCATGTCTGCTTTGATGTTCATATTAAATGAATCATCTTCTCCACTTTTTGGGTTTATTCTTTTTTTGTGTGTCTAATATTAGGCTACATGGTAGTAAAACCCTATTTTCATTCTTAGACACTATTTATATTATATTTTACGAGTTCTCATTAACATGTAATCGATAGGGAATGAGATAAAGCATATTTGGCGTGCTGTCTGAGGAGAGGGCTCCGAGCTTGGAATTTTATACCGAACCCAGAGTCCTCCTCCCTCTTTGACTGGGATAAATGATGAGAGTGAGGTGATGGGGTGGAGATGAGATGCTGCAAAAAATCTGTCACAGGACAGAAGTGAGGGACTGATATTTAAAGGCACCTCTTAGTTTGCACTGATTGGTTGGATCACATGACCATGCTCCTCCCGAATTTCATACAAAAAAGGTTTTTATATTTTTAATAGTTTAATAGGTTAAAAGTTAATTCATGGTCATCTCAAATGCGTATTAGTTATATTTTAGAGTGGATTATTTTTCCAATGATCAAATGTTGGCCCTTAGTTAAATGTTAAACCAGTCGAAAAATCTGTCCAGTTTCCTCAGCTGTAAATGCCATTGGCTGTTAAAGTCATTTCTTGCTTATAATAAACTGACACGATGATAACACATAACAGTCTTTCCGAATGCTCTCAATTACATGAAGATGCTCTAGTCTAGTCTATACTGTATGCATCTGTGAGTGTGGTGGTCATTATGGGATGTCACACTGGAGCATAAAGTTGAGAGGAAAAAATCAAAGTATACTCACTACGAAAAGACTAGACTACACTACACTACTGAATATCAGAGCCAAGAATCAGTCCTTGATCATTTTTCTCACACATTTTTAAGTATTTACATCACACAGATGATTGTAAACACCTGTTTTTATTCTCAGCACCCTAAACCGCATCAGAAAAACATCATTCATCTCATCTGTGGTTTGCCTCAGTTCTCAGAAATGAATTTTTCTGCAGCAGATGTTCGACAGACAAAGACACACAAACACACAGCTTCTTTCTTATAGTAAACATGTGAAAAAACATCAAATAAAAGAATACACAACAGACAGTAATAATTGTAAAAACATACTTAACTTCTGTGTGTCATCATCTGTATATCTGCGTCATTTCTTTGTGATGTTTATGTCCTCGGGTTTGATCGAAGATGAAGCTGTGCGTCTGATATATCTGATCAGTCTACAGAGCTATCAGCTTAAACTGATGATGGCTGATGTTGAGTTTGAGTCTGGTCAGGTTAAACTGGTGTTTAGTTTTAGTCCTGTCAGGTTAAATTGATGATGACCGATGTTAAGTTTGAGTTCTGTCAGGTTAAACTGCAGCGCCACTCAGTGACCAAATACAGCAGACGAGATTAACTGAAGACTGCAATCATCTGATAGACCAGCAGGTGGAGCCGTCATCAACCAGTTCACATGCACAAAATAAGCGGATAATCGATCAAAATTCAGTTCAAAATGAGTTTATATGCAAATCAACAATCCGTCTACTACACAGAAAACTGCGTTTACAGGAGATTAGGAGATTTGTCACCACCGCCTGCATTTCCCGGTGAGAAATCCTTTAAAATGTCTCTTTTCATGTCTGCACAACATGTAAAAACAACCAGAGTTTGTAATTTTGAGGTTTCTCCATTAACAGCTTGACTTGCGAGCAGACTTTACGCGTTAGTTTACTCTTACTTTCCTTTGTGACGTTTATCTTTATATGCTTACATCATGACAATAAGCAGAAGTTGTTTACGGGTAATGATGATGATGATGATGATGATGATGATGAAGACTCACGTCTGTTGCAGTACAATTGCTTTAACCTTTTGTCTGTTGCTGTAAATCTGACAGTATGAAGAGACGCATGAATGAGCTCAGATCTCAAGGCCATCACCAGTCTGGAGAGAACTTAACTTGCGGTTTGTTTAATGGTCTGGCTAGTGAATGAACTGAACTCTGGAAAAAATACCTCATGTAAAAATTACAAATGTTTTGGTTTCCTAAAGACGAAGGAAGACGACGATCATGGATCAGTGATGTGTAAAGGGAGGTTTGGCAGCTGATTTGTGTTGTAGTTCGAGAGGAGCCTAAACATTCAGGCCTGTCAATCATCATTATGGGCGTATATAAGGCAGCCTTCAGGCCTCCTGGTCCAGCTGCAATTTTCCGGCATCCTTCCTCCTCCTCTCCATCTCCTCCTTCACTGCTTTCTTTCTTCCTCCGTGCAGTTCTGTTGCAGGGGGGTTAAACTTGAGTCTTGAGTCCCGGCCTCAGGTTCGCTCTCTTTGAAGATTCAGAGCTCCTTTCGAGGACAGCAAGCCAATATCGTTTAGATTTGAATGCGCAGGTGAACTACTGAAGTTCAGATTGTATAGATTATAAAGTAGACATTTAACACAGCAATATTAGCTCATTGTAGTTTTTGATAGGCTTTGGCTATTTGAACTAAGGGAGGTAATCTACTTGTTGTTTATTTTGCTTTTTCTCAGAAATAAACTAAGGACCCTGTTGTTATTGATGCTTTGCAGAGTTTACTGGAAGTTACGTTTGATTCAGATACACAAAAGCTCAGTAAACGCCTCTCAGTTTTCACTCATCATCATCATCATCATGATCATCATCATCATCATCATCATCATCATCATCATGGATTTAGTCCTGATTATAGACAATCAAGTTTTTTTTTCCATTTACAAAGATAAAGATCACAGAACTGTAAGAAGCAGCTCTGCCAAACTGGATTTTTGTCAGATCAAACAGTTTTAAGATCTAATGTGGTTAACATAGATGTGGTTTAATGTAGATGATCAGTAAAGTTGACAATAAAGTGAATTAAACAGATGTATAATAATAAACCTGCAGTTATTGAATTGTTGAGTAGGTTTGGCTTTAGAATAACTGTGAGACATGTTGAAATCAATAAATCACCATTTAATTACAACACACAGGAAATGGGTCGGTGAGCGATCAAACCAACCGGCCACAACAAAGATCCACTTCCAACTGGACGCTTGACCATCCGATTGTAATGCCAACACGTAATGTTCATTAATATATTTATCAAATAAATTACTGAAAAACTCTTCCTGTCCCCCTGCCTGAAACAGTGGCCAGATTCATGGTGAGCCGGCTCAACTTTCTGTTAATGACATCACTGTCAGAATAATGGCAGGAGCCTCAGGGCCCTTGACAGACAAATTGCTCGCCTGTGCAAAAATGATATTGAGGAATTTCGAGAGAAAAGAAATATGTCATTGTTTGGTCATAATCACAATTGCAGCTTTGTTTGTGTAATCGTTGTATCTCGTGAGATGAAAGAAGAATTTTCCTCTTCTAGACAAGAGACCAGAAGCAGAGAGACACCTGAGATTCATTCACCTGCTGGTAAAAACGCTTTGATTGAATTTATGTTCCCTCAGAGGTTTGGTCAGCGCCCCTCACCTTCACTTTACCAGTTTGTGTATTAAATAAAAGGCAGGATACAGTACAGTCACAATTCATTCAAAAAGTGCACACATTTAAGTGTTCCCGTCTTAGATGTAACTTAAAGCAGACGTGTGGAGTGTAAGTAAAGGGTTAAATGTGACACAGAGGGGCGCTGAGCAAACACCAATATGTATGGAGTTGGGAGTGAGAATTTGTGGTTTTCTTCAAAAGTTACTAGAGTTCACATCCATAGTGTGCCATTGTTTCTCTAGTGAATTATTTATTTACAATCATTTGGATGTGAATTTCTTTTGGAGTAAGAATTTAATTTAATTTAAACTACTGCTTCTCTCTCATGACTCGTGCCTGATTCTTCAACAGGTCCCTTCACACCAACAGCTCAAATAATTTTATTCAACTAAGATTCAGTACAACGCACGCTCTCTCTCTCTCAATTTCAATTCAATTTTTTTTTTCAATTTAAATAACTTTATTGGCATGATTGTGTCACTTACAATATTGCCAAAGCATTATACATAAAACGAGAAACATACAATAACACAATATTAACAAACATTAAGGTGCAATTAAGCTAAGGTGCTGGGTGATGGATGAAGTACTACTGCAAAATAAAATAAAATAGAATCAGAGGATATTTACAATATAAAGTAGACTTTGAAATATAAACATATGAAGTATACAAATGTACATTTATGGAGGCACATGAGAGGTAAAATAAAAGTACTGTACAAGATCAGGGCTGTGGATTATTTCTGATGGTGTGTAACTGATAAATGAATTTAGCAGCAGCTGATGGGTGTCTGTCTTCCCCCAGTAACATCTTCATTTGATCTGAATCTGAAGAGCTATGAAACTCTGGTATGAGCTTTGAGATTTTGTCAAAGTGTTTTTCTCTAAGCTCTTTATATTTACCACAGTAAAGGAGAAAGTGTGTCTCTGTTTCGATCTCACCACTGTCACAATGGACACAGATTCGCTCTTCTTTTGGGAGCCATGTTTGTCTATGTCGGCCTTTCTCTATTGCCAGACTGTGATCACTGAGTCTGTATTTAGTGAGGATTCGTCTCTGCTTTACATCTCTAACAGTGGAGAGATATTCTGACAGACTGTATTTTCTGTTTAGTGCCCGATAACATTCTAGTTTACTTTGGTTTTTACTTTCATTATCCCAATGATCCAAATATAAAGTTTGACTTTCTTTAATGATTTGGTTTATTGTGGTTTGTTTGCGTTCATTAGTGCTGGTCTGGAGTTTTAGAGCTAGTTGACAGATGGGACTGGTTTTAGGTCTCTTCTCTTGAGTTTTAAGGGCTTCATATTGAAGTGTGTTCGGGGGACTTGAGTTTAAGTGTGACCAGAATTTAAGGGAGCGTTTTTGGATGTGTATTATTAGGGGATATCTGCCTAATTCAGCCCTGCATGCATTAGTAGGTGTTCTTCTCTGAACTCTTAAAATATTTCTACAGAATTCAGCATGCAGGGATTCCATTGGATGTTTGTCCCATTTGGAGTAATCTGTTAGGCATTGTGGACCCCAAACCTCACAACCGTACAGAGCTATGGGCATTATTACACTATCAAATATTTTACACCAAACTGTAGCAGGAATGTCTGTTTGTTTAAATTTGCCTTTGATGACATAGAATGCTCGTCTAGCTTTCTCTTTAAGTGCATTTACCGCGAGACTAAAACCACCTGATGCGCTGATTTTTAACCCGAGATAGTCGTAGTGTAAGGTGTGTTCTAGTGCAGTGTTTCCCAGAGTAAATGTGTCTGTTATCCTGTAATCTTGCTTTTTTCTGGAAAATCATAATATTAGTTTTTTTTTCAGATTGACCGTCAGGGCCCAGTTTTGACAGTATTTCTCCAGCAGGTCCAGGTGTTGCTGTAAACCTTGTGCAGTGTCTGACAATAGCACCAGATCATCTGCATACAGAAGAGCTTTAATCTCTGAGTTGTTTAGGATGAGACCGGGTGTGCTGGATTGTTCAATTAACACTGCTAACTCATTAATATATAAGTTAAATAGAGTTGGACTCAAGTTACAGCCCTGTCTCACCCCACGCCCTTGACTGAAAAATTCTGTTCTTTTGTCACCGATTTTAACTCCGCACTTGTTTTCTGAGTACATGGATTTAATGATGTCATATACTTTTCCTCCTATGCCTGATTGTAGAATTTTATAATATAAGCCGTCGTGCCATATCGAGTCGAATGCTTTTTTAAAGTCAACGAAACATGCATAAACTTTGCCTTTGTTTTTATGATGAACGTGTTGATTGACTAGCGTCTGTAGTGTATAAATGTGGTCAGTGGTGCGGTGGTTTGGTAAAAATCCAATCTGACTTTTACTTAAGACATTGTGTTTGGTAAGGAAGGCCTGAATCCGAGCATTTAAGATACCACAGAAAGTCTTCCCTAGATTACTATTTACACAAATGCCTCTGTAGTTATTGGGGTCAAATTTGTCTCCGCTTTTATATAGCGGGTGTATTAAACCTGTACTCCAGGTTTCAGGAAAGTGTCCAGTTTGTAGGATTAAATTAAACATTTTTAGAAGTGCCTCTTGCATTGCTGCAGGACTGTGTTTCAACATTTCTGTTCTGATGTTGTCTAAACCGCATGCCTTTCTGGGTTTTAATTTCTTTAGTGCATCTTTTAGTTCTTCTAAGCTAATCGGGTAATCTAAGGGGTTTTGGTTGTTTTTAATGATGGATTCCAATTGTTTTAGTTTAGTTTGTACATTTTTTTGATCAGGTGTAAGACTATCTGAGGAGATTTCCCTGAATAGGTTTTTAAAATAGTCTTTCCATAATTCTCCATTTTGTATGGGTATGTCCTGGTTTTGTTTTTTGTTTAGGCTATTCCATTTTTCCCAGAATTGATTATTATGAATTGAGTCTTGGATTTCTTTGAGAGTATAATTGAGGTGTTGTTGTTTTTTTGTAGTGAATTGTATTTTTGTAATCCCTAAGTGCTTCGCAATAGTTTTGTCTTATTTCTTGTTTGTGTGGATCTCTGTGTTTTTGGTTGGAGAGTTGTCGAAGACGTTGTCTTTTACTTTTACATTCATTATCGAACCAGATTTCATCTCCAGATTTTACTTTAGTTTTTTTGTTTGTACGGAGTAGGTTTGCTTTGATTGCGCATCTTTCATAAATATGATTTATTTGTTGTACTGCAGCATTTACCTCGGTTTTACTAGTCATAAACTTTGTTGTTTTAAATCTATTAATTAAGTTGGAAATGTCTTTGGAGCTAACTGCACTAATAAATTCGGTTTCAGAGTTTGGGGACCATTTAAATGTTGGGTTCAATTTGGTCAAATTGCAGGGCTTTTGTTCGCTTCTATGAGTTTGTTGTGTTCTCTTTATAAACACGTTTATTTGACAGTGGTCTGATAAGGTAGACTGTGGTCTGACTGTAAATGCTCGTAATAGGGAGGGGTCTAGGTCTGTAATGGCATAGTCAACAACACTAGCACCAAGAGATGAGCAGTATGTGAATCGACCTAAAGAGTCACCTCGGATCCTACCATTAAGCATATATAAGCCCAAACCTCGACAGAGACACACCAACTCCCTACCATTTTTGTTAACTGTACTGTCAGGGTTGTTTCGTGTTGTAGTGGTGGGAATGAGATGCATGTTTGTTTTCAGTATATGATTATTCCCATGAGTGTCTATAATGTCCGGTTCTGAGCCTGTTCGGGCGTTAAAGTCTCCACATAACAGTACGTTTCCTTCAGCCTGAAAATGGCTGGTTTCCATCTGAAGCTGATCAAAGAGATTGTCCTTGTAGTATGGTGATTCTGATGGAGGTATGTAGGCTGCACAGATATAAAGGTCCTTATCGCAGTCTATGATGCCTCTTTTGAGTTTAAGCCAGATGTGTGTTGAATCCTTTTTCTGTACAAATAAGTCATTTTTGAAAGTCTCTTTGTACCAAATGATAATGCCGCCAGAGTCTCTTCCACGTTTCACGTTGCAGTTCTTAAGTGATGACAATATAATTTCTATGTATCCGGAAGGGCAGCGGGGTCAGTGTCCGATCTGCACCATGTTTCTTGTAGAATAATGATGTCCTGATTATTAATATTTTTTAGGAACTCTGTTTTTAGAGTTTTGGCCCCTAAGGTTGAGGAGTAGAGGCCTTGAATATTCCAAGAGCTTATAGTAAAAGATACCATTGTGAGGTAGAGATAGGTGTTTTGGTAGTCCAGTTGCCTTATGCTAGCATTTTACAGATGAGGTGTAGGAGATTTCTCACTTCTGTAATGTCTGAGGAGCCAGTATGTTGTTTGCCCTTTGTAATCTCAGCATATGTGGACTGCTGTGATGGTGAGATGGGCTGTGTTGCTCTGTTGGTAGCTTCTGACTGATGGGTAGAAGTGTCCATATTTGTAGATTGACTGAGGCTGAGCGGAGAAGTACTTGGTTGGCCTTCAGTCTGTTTTGATGTTGTTTGCTCTTCTCTGATGGGAGAGGTTTTTGTTTGTAGATGCCTCGTTGGGGTCGTATGCTGGTTACTGTCATGGCTGTTGGGTCTTGGGCGATGATGTTGCCCAAGACCCAACAAGACCCCCCCCTCTCTCTCTCTCTCTCTCTCTCTCTCTCTCTCTCTCTCTCTCTCTCTCTCTCTCGCGCACACACACACGCACACACACGCACACGCGCACACACACACCCCAGTGCTCACACATAAAGAGAAGGATATTGAAGGATATTGAAGGATATTAGTTTGAGATGAAGAATGTTTAATTTCAGTGTAAATACACACAAAGCGTTTCAGTGAAGCGATAAGGATCAGAAGCGACACAAACGGGCTCAAACAGACTCATATGAAACGCGTCTGAACTCAATAACGCGTCGCGTCTCTCTCCGCTGACCTGCACTTCAGCGGCAGATCGCGCCGATAAACGCATCGCGCAATAAAGAGCTGAAAGAAATACAAATGAAAGTGCAGCCAAAGCGATATCAGACACAAAAGATCCGAAAAGGATTTAATATGACTGCAATCAAGAACCGAGTCAATTATTATGAGTCTTTATTGCCGCGATGCTTCTGATGATAAAAACAAAATGACAAATTTTATAGAAATAAACATTTAATCCCGCCACAGCAACACAACAGAGGATCATTTAGATCATCTCACTTTATAATTATTAGTATTGTGTTTAAATTAACAACAATCAAGACAATTATTACTATAAAAAGATGACACTCATTAAAGACAAAACAATGATCATTCACATTGTTCTTGTGTGCGTGCGTGCGTGCGTGCGCGCGCGCGTGTGTTATATTATTATTATTATTATAATTTTTTAAAGCTGCTTTTAAAAGCATGTAGAGTTGGAGAAGTTTTACAGAAATATGATTGAATATACTGATGGTGAGGATGGTGGTGGTTTCTGAGTCCTCTTCAGATGACTTGTCTATGTGTCCGCTTGTTTACCAGTGAGAGAGTGAGCAGAGGTGATTGTGAAACTCTTTCTGGATTAAGTTTCAGTGTTTTCCCTCTTTAGTTTGTGCGAATCTTCAGGATCAGTGAAACTCTCCACGACCGGTGAGTAAACATCAACAGCTTCTAATCATGAGGACTAACTGCTTTGTTAAACATTCATCATTAATGAAGTCTGTGGTAACTGCTGAGATCATAAACAACTCATAACTCATCTGTGTATTAGCTGTTACTAGTATTTCTTTCCACTGTGGTTTTGTTTGGTATCTTCTATCGTCTTGTTGTTTGTGTTTACTCTCAGTTACAGATATGTTTCAGACAGTTCAGTTCCTCTTCTCATCTGGACTCGACGACAGACCCAGTAAAACCAGCAAACCTCCCACCACCAGTGTAACAGACTGGACTCACGGTTCACATGAGTTTCTCAGACGTGTTCGGTGAGATCTTCTAATAACTCGCTTGTTTGAATGATAGTTTTAAAGTTCGGGTTTGTCTGATGTGAGATCTGCGTTACTCTGTGCAGGGGTCACATCACAGTTTTCTGTGTCATTTATTCTCCAGCAGATTAAGCAACTTGGGCGAGTTACCAAGGCAAAATATTAGGCAACGCATCATGGGGTTATTTTTTTAGGTTCACGTTCGATGACATACAGTATGTTCTTCTTATACGTTCACACAGGCAACTGAGTGGTCTGAGAAAAGATGAGGTGTTTTATAACCTGCGAGTACCAAACCAGTCCCAGGCCGTCGGAGACGAGATCAACCTGGTGTTGATCACAGGTATCTTCTCAAACATCATAGAGGCCTTTTAATATCACAATTCAGACAGCAGATCTTCATCGTCACAGAAAATGGCGTGTCGTCTTCTTCAGGTCACGGCCTGTTTTGTATCGATCTGAAGACGTGGAGCGGTTCTGTTTCGGTTGAGAGTAAGATCCACTGGCATCTGCGGGTCAAAACAAAGGAGCAGAACTTTAACAACATCTCGATTGAGCAGGTTCCTGATGCTCTTCAGACCATCACAGTAAGATCGTCCTGTGCTCCTCTGATAGGTGACATTAGATTCAGTATGTATACAAACATCTGTCAGCTCGTGTTGGTCCAGAAAGTTCTCCTCTCTGCAGGTGAAGGCTCGTAATCTCCAAGCTCACATGAAGCGCTGTGGGCTGAACATTCATCCGGATCTGTTTTTTCCCAGAATCCTCTTCTTGTCTCCAGACTGTGTGCTCAGTGAAGAGTTGAGAAATCGAAGTGAGCTTGTGTCCTGCCGTGATGTTGAAGCGCTCTTCTGCTCTCT
This sequence comes from Paramisgurnus dabryanus, assembly GCF_030506205.2. NCBI lineage: Eukaryota > Metazoa > Chordata > Actinopteri > Cypriniformes > Cobitidae > Paramisgurnus > Paramisgurnus dabryanus. Next base: position 38,004,941 of record NC_133337.1, on the reverse strand, counting down.
TAGAGAAGGATTTACATCCTGGCTGTCAGATGTCTTCACCCCATCCTGGATTACAGGTGGATGTCATTATCATCTCACATTTGTGTCATATGAACCCTTTTTACTGTTATTTCATATATACTGTATAGATATAATCTCTCTTCAGGCACAGACATCATGAATACTTTTACAACATCCACAGATGTGTCTTATGATTTTATTTCACGAATGGGCAGAATGAAATCTAATGAGAGATTGTTTTGCTCAGGACATTTGTCCTTCAGACAGATAAAAGGTGCACGAGAGCGACTGCGTGTGATGAGGACGTGGGATCTTCTGCAGCTGTCCAGCGGTGAGGAGCTGAAGGGAGATTATCAGGGCTGCCAACACCTCGCCGTCGACCGTCAGGAGACCGACACACTGGAGTTCAGCAAAGATCAAGCTCTTCTTACTGAGACACTGTGGAGTCTGCTGGGGATCACATCACAGGTTACACATGCACACACACGCACGCACGCACGCACACACACACACCTAACTCTAACATGCGCGTGTGTGTGTGTTGCATTTCTAAAGACTGTTCCATATTCAATCATTTAATCTAAGCGTTCTGTGTTTAAGTGTCTTAATATTCTGAATAAGCTCTCAAACTGAAATTACCTGCGTTTATCAGAGTTGTGTCATCATGAGCTCTTACTGAGTTAATTTAAACATCAGGGGTCTGTGGCAAATACAACAATAGATCCCCACCACCAGCCGCAGGTGTGAGATGAGGCCTCTCTGAATACATTCAGTCTTTCAACAGCTCTTCATACACACTTCATAAAAATCAGGATGAAGATTTACATAAATTCTTGTTTTTATGACACTAAGGTGAATTTGAAGATCATTATTATCAATTCTTGTATAATGTGGGTCAGATTATGTTCTGAATATTTTGAATATATTGTATGAAGGAAACTTCTTATATCTTCCATACTTTTTAATGTTTATTATTGTATGAAGCAGTATATTCTGTGCCCAAGTACAAGTTTGTCAAATGTTTTGTTGGGTCACTTGTGAAGGAAAGTTATCCTGGCTGACTGTGTCCACGTCTCCTTTCTGACTCCAGCAATGCCATTGTTTGTGAGGATCAGTGTTGGATGTTTTAAAACATTGGCAGTAATGAAACACTTCACTTTTTATTAATGTGTCAATGAAGGGATTCCTGTTAGTGTCCTTTAATTCAATGACTTGTTAAACTTTGCTGTAAAATGCGATCGGTGAGCTTTTATCTCCTGAACTTGTTTTTGTAATTGTCTGAAATATGATTGACTCTTATCTGCTGCTTCTGCGGTTCAGCTCGGCCATCTGCTCTGTGAATTGACACATAAACCAGTTAGTGGACACTTTGGTCCATTGTCTGTTGTTTTGATAATCACCCTTAATAACTCACAGCATCTTTACGCTCTTTAAAACTCAATTAGCTGCTAAATAGAGTTAGACGTCCGCAGTCGTGTGTGTACAGTCTTAATGTCATTACAAATGTTTTTGAAGGCCAAATGAAATCAGAAATTGTGGCCTAAGAACTTTGAGTTGTCTATTACAGTTAACCAGAGCTTGAATTAAATCAAGGTCCCCAGCACGACAAAGCAGCCAACACAAAATGACAACACAATACTACCTTTAAACACAACTGGATTTGTGTAATTCTTCCTAAAATATTTGGGTTTGAAGACTGAAAATAGGTTATTAATCATTTCAAAATATAAAGTTTATAGTCTGCATTGTGGTGTTGTTAAGTGCAGGTTATATAATCTTAGGTTGCTTAGTAGTCCGTTTATCTAATTGTAACCATTTCACTCCAAACATCTACTGCATTCATCAAAAAAAAAACAAAAAAAAAAACAATAAGGCTTAACTTCATACATAGAGATCATTATTTGTAACGTTTTTGCTCACAATATAATAACTTTCGTTGTCACGACTCAATGTGTCAATGACTTTGCAATAATCTATTCTAGATGTTTAATATTAAGGGTCCCGCTGTCACTTCTTACTATTCGCTTTGTAGTTTTTAATGTAAAATCAAACTTTAACAGTTGTCCTCCATATGAACAAACATGCAATGCGGATTCTCTTTTACCCAGCACCAAACCCTGTCAGAATTCACTTTCTTTTTATATGCAAGAATAAAGAAAGAGAAAAATACGTAATTGAAATATTGTGAAAAGCTACAGTAAAAGAAAATGATGCTGTGAAAAGACAACAAGACATTTTAATCCAGCGACATGACTTTGGAGGAGATAGACGTCTATTATCTGTCAATATGAATCTCATTTAAAAACCTTTGTGTGTTTGTGTGCTGGATGAGATGAATCTTCAGAGAAATCCCACTGTAATCCCATACATCTGCTTTGAAGTCAGCATGTTTCTTTGATGCAAGAGTGCTTTATTACCTGATGCTCAATAAGATTTAAAAGAAAAATCGAGTTTTCGGTGGAATTCATTTAAACGAACATCTTTCCAATTGAACCACATTGAGTGTGAAGCATTCGCCAGAGAAGCTTATAAATCGGGGGTCTTCAACGACCAGATTAAAAAAAATGTAAATATGATACGGGCCAAACTTTTTAACCCTATTTTTACCTTTTATATATTTTTTACATTTACCTATTATATATTATTATTATTATATATGTTATAACTTATGTTGTTTTTTACTTTTTGTTAAAGGTCGTATATAAAAAAACATGCACTTTCAAAAAAGATGCACACATAATCTTGTATCCAGTTACAAGAGCCAAATGTAAGATGTTTAACTATGAACACTGCACAAAAAAGTGCAAGTTTAAATAATCAACAAATGTATTTTGTATAGCACTAACTGTAATGAAGAGCTCTTAAACTTCTTTTGTTTGTAACTGTTTAACTTTCATAAATTTAGTCTTTTCCTAATGATTAAAGTTACACTTTATGTTTTCTATTTTTAATACTGTATAGGCTAAACCGCCTTTCCATCGTACGCTTAATTCTGACACGACTGTCTGAGTTCGCCCCCTAGTGGCAGTCGTAATGAAATTTTAGTTTAATTGTAAATCCATGTCAACATGGAAGAGCAGCTCATTCCAGCGCTAGAGCCTTTCATTTATAAATATATTTTTAGTTAATAATTAAGTTAGAGTAATCAATGGTTGCTTAAAGGATTCAAGTGTTACTGATAAAGTTAAACAGGAAATTATTAAAAATTTTCACCTTGCACACAGTGTTTTGATTGAAACACACTGAAATACATCACTTCCGGTCGGCGTGTCACATGCTGTGTTGTCGCACAAAGTTTATTTTTTTAAAAGCTTGATCGTCAGCTAGTCTGTTTTACTGCACAGCATGAACTGTTAATCTCAGTTTACATGTCACGCTTGATACTTTTTAATTTCAACATTAAAGAATGGTTAATGATAGCGTTTGATGCAAATATTTTGATCATTTTTAAAAAGACATTTATATTGTAAGCTCTCAACCTCTCTTGTATATTATTGTGTAAATATGTGGTTGGATGTTTGAAAGAATGTTCATGTTTTCCTGCTGTAGGTGACCGTCCGGATGTATAAGCGCGGAGCTGAAGGATGGCTGGGTAAACCGCTCATCGCCACGGCAACCATCCCTTCCACCACACACGTGATGTTCAGAATCAGTGGAGAAGAAACAGACGCTCAGTTTCCAGCTAAAACCATCAGCTGTATCACACTGAGTATTTGAAGAGTTTGGTTCCAAACCCAGATAACTCGGTTCACTTTTTTAATTGGTCAAAAATCTTGTTGTTTTTAATGTGCATTCCAGTTAATATCAATCAAACTGCAGTTGGTTTGTTTTGATTTAAGCCTTCATAACTAAAAAATACAGGCATAAAGTAGCACAATAAAAACATAATAACATAATAATAAACTTAATATAAAAACAAACTTTTCATTCGATCAGGACATTCTACTTTAGCCTGAAGAAATAGACATCCAGACTTCAGACTAACATTTGTTAGCTCTTATAACATCATAAACACTCTCCTTAATGTGTGAAAATCTCTACAAAACTCGGATTGTGTTTGTTTATTATTCATTATTTGTTTATTATTCACTCTTGCTTTATTGTTTTCTAATCTTTGTAAGTCGCTTTGGATTAAAGCATCTACTAAATGCCTAAATGTAAATAAAATATTTATATAAACATTATTTTCTGCTTTCAGTAAAAGTGTTTTCATTGCCCGACTTTTCTGCAGTCAGATCTGTGTGTCTGTATAGATGTCTGGGTGAGGTTGGATGTTTTGACGACAGATAAATGAACTCATGGACAAAGGCAACACTGGGAATGAGACACAAATTTAACCTGAATGCAGCGCTACAAATACTTCAGGTAAAATGATCCGGACAGGAACTCCTTGGATGAATCTGATCCGAGCCAAATGTCAACACACTGCCGCACCTTTAAAGAGTCTTCTAACTGAATATGCAAAATACATTTAGTATCAGATTTATTGAATATGATGCATGCTTTTAATCATTTCATTGTATTTGCTACCAAAAGTAAACACTGTGGTTTATGTTGAGTCCTGTATTATGAGCACAGTATTATAATCCATATTTCCCTCAATATCTCATTATTGTATATCATTTGCTGTTTCACATTTTCTGGAATTACACGCAGCAGTAAACAATATACCTGCTAAACAGTCACGTGCATTGCTTCATCGATACGAACATTTTAATCTTTATCGAACATTTTAATCGTTTTTCTTGTGTACCGGTGTTGTGTCGAAGTCTGTTCCCCCTATGTTCCCCCTATTTTTCCCTTCAGTGTAGTGTTTTTATGGCGTTTTTATCACGTTATAGGTTTTATTATTTATATATTTAAAGTTTTAATGGCTACTGAGATGTATATGTGTGCATTTCTGTAATGTATCTGCATTGTTCTTAATGGTAAGTCAATTATTTTTACAGTATGAATCATATTATATGTATAATATTTATTTAATTATGTATGCAAACATTACATTTTTAAAACAACCAGTAAAGGGAAAAAAAAGAAAAAGACAGGCTATATTTTAAAAGAAATACCCTAATAGAAAACTGTCAAATGTATGAAATATTTAATAAATTGTATTATAAAATACATGATATTATGCCTTTTTAGTATAACCAATGAAAATCTTTAATCTTTCTAAATGTAACGTGATGAAAACGCTATAAAAGCACTACACGTAAGGGAAACATAGGGGGAACTGAGTTCGACACAACACCGGTCCTTTGCCTCTTGCCTCTCCACGTCACGCGTGAATGTGTGATAATGACATCACACTACAGGGAGGGGGCACTAAGTGAATGATCTGATTTATCTATCATCTCGATAAATCGCGTGAATAAAATCCGTACGATCGGAAGATTTCTTTTCTAATTTGAATACCCAGTGATGATAACTTCAAAGCTTCACTCAGATAAAGTAAACGCTATCCGTGAGTAAACCAGCACCTGTGGTTCAGTCACAGCAGCTCACACGATCGAGAACCTGCGGCGGCACTGCAGCTGTAGCGATCATTCCCGCCGCTTTACTTCAGATCGGGATGTTAATGTGAGTAACCAAGTACAGCTGACCCAATACCTGTTTCATGAGGTAAACAACTTCTGATCTTAGAAAGTTTAGAGTTTAGATTTTTTCGTTTGACCATTTAATGTGATATTCTGGCAAAATGTTTTCCCAAACTGCTAAGTATCCTCTACCTCTTGACCGCACGCGCACACGCGTTGTTTAACGGAACTTTTCCACACTTCAAGCACGTGTAATATAATTTATAGGAATCTTTGTCTTACATGAATGGAAACAGACACAATTTTCTACAATACACGAAAGTCAAACTAAGACACGTAGGGTTAAATATGCATCGGAAACCACACAACTCATTTGATACAAAACCAAACCAATCAAGATCAAGAGTGGACACGTGTACGTGTTTTATGGTGTAACTTAAGAAGCATGAGATCTAAATGTCACATCATCCTCGAGGCGTCTGTCAAATCTTTAAAGTCATTAATGAACTGAACTGGTGTGTAATGATGTTTGTCAGTAAATAAATACCTAGATGATCGTCATGTGAACTAAAATACTTGAGGATTAAATATTTGACTCTCAGGACTTTGGCACGTGTTCGTTTATATGTGATATTCAAGACTCATCTCGTGCCCTGCAGTCATGATGAACTACTGAATGAGACTAAACCCTAACCCAGCGGCTTGTATTTAAATCTGATCACATTTGAAAGGACAAGCGATCAGTTTAATGAGTAATTGAGTTTCCTTTTTTGTTTTTAAACAGTTGTGAGTCAGGTTTTATGTGCCAAGAGCAACTCGTGAACATCCCGCTTCAGTCTGCTCTTTAGACCTCAAAAAATGTAAAAGTCCATCAGAGATCTCGGTGCTGTTACTACAGGAACCTCACATAACAATAAAACACTGCTGTGGGGTTAAGTGTTTGAGTTTTCAGCTTGGATCAGAAAATAATTATTGTTTAACGTTAACTGAGCACGACATTAACACAATCTGGTGCTTTACTACTTATAATTAGAATATCATTAAAAAGTTGATTTATTTCACTAATTCCTTTCAAAAAGTGAAACTTGTATATTATATTCATTCATTACAGACAGAGGGATAAATTTCAAAGGTTTATTTCTTTTCATTTTGATGATTATAACTAAGGAAAATCCCAAATTCAGTATCTTAGAAAATTAGAATATTGTGAAAAGGTTCAATTTTGAAAAAACTTGGTGCCACACTATAATTAGCTAAATAACTAAAAAACATGCAAAGGCCTTTAAATGGTCTCTCAATCTAGTTCTGTAGGCTACACAATCATGGGGAAGACTGCTGACTTGACAGTTGTCCAAAAGACGACCATTGACACCTTGCACAAGGAGGGCAAGACACAAAAGGTCATTGCAAAAGAGTCTGGCTGTTCACAGAGCTCTATGTCCAAGCACATTAGGACAGAGAGGCGAAGGGAAGGAAAAGATATGGTAGCAAAAAGTGTACAAGCAATAGGGATAACCGCACCCTGGAGAGGATTGTGAAACAAAAGCCATTCACAAAGAGTGGACTACAACTGGAATCAGTGCTTCAAGAACCGCTATGCACAGACGTACACAAGACCTAGGTTTCAGCTGTCGCATTCCTTGTGTCAAGCCACTCTTGAACAAAAGACAGCATCAGAAGCATCTCAAAGACAAAAAGGACTGGACTGCTGCTGAGTGGTCGAAAGTTATGTTCTCTGATGAAAGTAAATTTTGCATTTCCTTTGGAAATCAGGTTCCAAGAGTCTGGAGGAAGAGAGGAGTGGCACACAATCCACCTTACTTGAGGTCCAGTGTAAAGTTTCCACAGTCAGTGATGGTTTGGGGTCATCTGCTGGTGTTGGTCCACTGTGTTTTCTGAGGTCCAAGGTCAATGCGGCTCTATACCAGGAAGTTTTATAGCACTTCATGCTTCCTGCTGCTGACCAACTTTATGGAGATGCAGATTTCATTTTCTAACAGGACTTGGCACCTGCACACAGTGCCAATTTACCAGAACCTGGTTTAAGGACCATGGTATCCAAGTTCTTAACTGGCCAGCAAACTCGCCAGACCCAACAATGCAGAAGAGCTAAAGGCCACCATCAGAGCAACCTTAGCTCTCATAACACCTGAGCAGTGCCACAGACTGATCCACTCCATGCCACGCCGCATTGCTGCAGTAATTCAGGCAAAAGGAGCCCCAACTAAGTAGTGAGTGCTGTACATGCTCATACTTTTCAGTTGGCCAAGATTTCTAAAAATCCTTTCTTTGTATTGGTGTTAAGTAATATTCAAATTTTCTGAAATACTGAATTTGGGATTTTCCTTACTTACAATCATCACAATTAAAGAAATAAACATTTAAAAAATATAACAATCTGTGTGTAATGAATGAATATAATATACAAGTTTCACTTTTTAAAATGGAATTAGTGAAATAAAAAAACTTTTTTCTGATATTCTAATTATATGACCAGCACATGTATATCTTTGGTTTATTTGATGTATATACACATCTTTTGTGCCCTTACTGAAAAATCCATCTAAGACCAGCAAATGCTGATAGTTTAAGGTGGCAGTAGCTGGTTTAAACTGGTCCTCCCAGCCTGGCAAAGCTGGTGGGTCTGCTGGTCTTCCAGCCTGACCAGCTAAGTCCCACTAGTCCAGCTTAAAAAGTGACCAAAACACAGCTAGACCAGCTAAAACCAAGCTGGGAGACCAGCTAAAACCAGCTCACCAGCTTATGCAGTTCTTAGCTGGATTTTTCAGTAGTGACATTACATTCATAAAAATGGCCCAATTAATACTTTACTTTAGTATTATTATTATATTATTACTTTATACCACGGGTCTGTTGATTTTGATTGGTTGAGAAATGTTTTTCAATAAACGCACACCTGATCTGTCAGATGTATTAAAATAACCACCAGCGCAATGTTTGTGGTAATCGTGGTATAAGAAGAATAATTGACTCTGGTCCTTTGAAATAATGCACACCTGCAGTGTAACTCAAGCTTCACATCGTACCGCATTACCACCTTGGGTGTGCATTATTTTTGAATAATTCAATGGCCCGGCATCAATTATTCCTTACGTATACATCATTCTATTAGTAACAAAATTGAATACCTCAATGAACTTCATCATCCTTAACTATGTTCATAATATAGTTTGCATATGAGGACTTATTACATTATTCATATAAGGAAATTAAGTTAAACATTCGATCATTAACATTCTTAAATATATTGAAAAACTGCCATGCTTTTGTTGTTCTTTGCTTTTCTATGTTTTTATTTCGAGTGAAGTTGTTTTAAAACAATGAACAATTGTGAAAATTTAATATTAGGCTTGAAACTAGGGAAATACAAATTTTAGAAATCATCGTATTTACCAGACCCTCTTTACGCAAAATATTTGTGTTGCGTAAGTTCTCTCTAAAATCATCGAAACATCAAATTACAGAAATTAATATCAGACATCACTGACCTGAATCTACATCTGAAAAACCTGCATTAACTTAACTACTAAATATTACAGCGTGTCAAGATTAAAAGATAACAAAGCACTTTTCTGCAGTTACTCCTGACTCCAACTAAAGCTCATATGTGTACACATATTAATATTTATGATCTTTTTGTAAACAATGTGCCAAAATGCAAACAAAAGAAATCTAACACTGTAAAATAACACCCGTCTCTTATTTCATCATTGTTGTGTGTCGTCAGATGTCAAAGCAGGACTGAGATTCATCTAACCGCTACAAAAGCATGACAATAAACTCAATTTTCCAATTTAACAAACGTGAAGATTACAGGAAATGTCACCGTTTATTGCAGATGAAGGATAATTACCCTCCCTGTAAAACTGCACGTTCATAATGAGCAATTATAGTTCATTTATTCATTAACAAACACACAAATAATGTTTAGGATATTGAAGCAGCAGCCCAACCCATTAGCTAACAGCAAAGGTTTATAAATTTAATAACGGACAACACAGCGGCTCTAAACCACTGCATCTACTATGAACATGACAGAAATACAATACAAAGATGAAAATATATACATTTATTGAATTTCTTTTGTTGACAGAAAAGAATTAAAAGAATGAAGACAAAAAAAAGCATAGAGAGCAGAAAGTGACGTTAAGATCATGGCAGGATTCACGTGGATCTGTGAACACAAGAATACAAACATGATCACATGATCTGACGGCACTTCATATAAGATACAGACGAGCCATCACGAGTCAATGCGTCACGGTGGATCTAACAGTTAAACAGATTTCCATCACAGCTGCAGTGTTAATGTGAAAAACCTCCAGTATATCTGTCAATGCACTGAAACAAGAGCTTTAAATTGCCCAATCTATGCACACATTCAAAGAAAATCACAATATTTAATATTCACAGGGCCAGACGGTAGGGATCTGCTTTCAGACACACACGGTAAACTTGTTCTGTAAATTTAACCAAAACTTTTCTGACACCAAACGGATCAGCCGGGATCACAATGGATTATTGATCACTGCAGGACATTCAATCAGAGCTCTTCTGCTCAGTTTCTGATCATATTATCCTGACAGCTTGGCACAATAACAGCTGAATGTTGCTGACTTTATCAGATGATTATTATGAATGATCTCATCATTATTTGGCTTTAGCGGTTCTTATACATTTTTGCATACAAGTCCCTCACACAGTGAGCTAACAGAAGTGCAAGCATCAGCAGCACGCATAGAGCCAGATGCACTCACTTGGGTTTGGTCTCTGCGTCTGTGACCTGACGGATATAAACGGCATCAGCGGGATGTGAAATATCACCCTGTTCCTGCATGTAGGACGAAGCGATGGCCAGCAGAGATCCGTCCACACTGAATGCCAGAGACGCAATGCTGGTCGGGTATCGGTGGAACTGACACAAACGCTTCTTGTTGAACGGATCCCAGATGTTCACAAAGCCATCCGATCCCCCTGAAAACAAACACACAGTCACGTCTGATGAGTTTGTTTCTCAATGGCTTTAAATGTGGACATGTTTGCTTGCTGTCAGCCACTTTAATCTGGCAGAAGGATTTTCATAAGTGTCTGATTTAAAATTGATATGAATGAAAGGAATGATCCAACCTAAAATGAAAACTCTCATCATTTACTCACTCAGCTGAAGAAAGTCATAAACATGTAGGGTTAGGGTTAATGAGGAGTGAATTTTTTTGGTGCTATAAACTGAAGTTTAAATTTCTTCATTTTTACACATAATCAGAAGTAATTAATCCGATTCTCTTTTCACATTCAATTAAAAGTGCAGTGCACTAACACTGTGTCCCACAAACCCTTCAACCAGCCCATCATTGGTCAGACAAACAGCTGTGAGTTGAAGCAAAAATATTCTTTGTGTTTAAAATACGAATCGTGTTCCGCCGGACCAATGTGTTTAAAGGCACTTCTGAAGGTGCTACTGCGTGTAGCCTTCTGCAACAACACTAAACAAATGCATTGAGTTGTGTGTGTCCACGTGTTTACAGTCATTAAGTAATTGTGTTAAATAATTGGGATTAAGATTTTTCCCATAATTGAGCAGCCCTACGCATGCGCACACAGACACTCGTGGCAGCAGAAGTACCTGTGGCGAATGTGTTGTGGATGCTGTGGAAGGAGATGGCGTTGACAGGATAAACCTGCTCAATGCCGTTCTCCTTCAGTCGGTGACATTTGAAAGCATATTTCTTCTTCTGCACCTCCAGACTCGGGTCCAGATACTCAACTGCAACTCTGCCCTCAATGGAGCTCAACACATAACCCTGAGAAAATACAAGATCAGCTTTATAATACATCCAACTTTACACAAGAGCTCAAGTTCAACACACAACTGAAGTGTATAACTACACACACCTCATTCTATTAATACTCTATAAAGCAACAGGTTTGTGCTGCATCATAGACTAAATATAATAACAAACTAACAAAGATGAAACGATTCAGTTCCTAACATTACTGTGTGTATTTGACAACACTTTGTGTTACTGCATATATTTTACTTGACTTTAAGAAACGGAGTTAGAGTTTAAAAAAAATTTTGACATGAGGATACAGCTTTTTACCTGTTTGTTGGGAAACGCTCGTATACAGCGTGTCTGGTATTTGAGACTGGACTCTCGTCTCTGCTGCACGTATCCCATGTTCCTTAAATCCCACACCAACACGCGGCGCCCCGCCGTCCCCACAATCAAGCGGTCTCCAGCCACAGACAGCGTGTACACCTGAAACACATTCGCTGCCATCAAACGCCGCTCGTCCGTCAGAACAAAACCAGGGCTCGCAAAATTTTTTAATCCCTGATAGCCCTTCGGGCAGGAACTCTTTCATTTTTGGTAGCCCGAAATGAATTCAAGTAGCCCGAATAAAAAATACACTGTTTAATGTAGAATATTGATAAATCCTGGATTTCCATGTAAGCCAACTATTTCTGCCCATCCCCAGCTAACAATTTGGTACCCAAAACGGTCCCCTAACATTAGTTTTTGGTTTCTAGAATGTTATTTTCCAAGGATTTTGTTAAATAGCAAGGAATGTTTTCTTAAAGAAAATAAACATTCCCCTAATGTTATTTTTAGGTTATTTTAACGTTCCCCTAACGTTAGAATAATTGAATGTTATATTACTGAATGTTATATTATATGAATGTATTATAACACAGGTTATTTTTAATTTAATTTAATATAATAAAATACCTCAACACATATTTAGATAACATGGTATTTTATAAAATATATAAACAACCAGTGACTTTAACACAATATAGAAGACTTAAAACAGATATTTATTAAAAAGGAATAAACATTGAATTCCCTTTAGGTTAACAGATCTTACCATAGCCGTTTATTTTCGCTAGAATAATGTTAGACTCTGAGGTAAAACGAAATGACACACATTCTATTCGCTTTAGGTAAACGTAATATCTTACCACTGCTGTTTAGTCACCTATCAAAAGCTTCTAACATCATATTCTCTTAAAGGAATAGTCTACTCATTTTCAATATTAAAATATGTTATTACCTTAACTAAGAAGAGTTGATACATCCCTCTATCATCTTAGTGCGTGCACGTAAGCGCTGGAGCGCGCTGCGACTAGGGGTGTGCCGGTTTCAGAATTGGTGATGACGGTTATGACGTGAGTCAAATGTGACGGTTCATCACATAACCGTCTGTGGGGGGCGTTTTGCTCGTTTAAATGCTCGTGGATTGACGGGAAAGTGTCATTTTACCATAAAATCATGAATGTGATGCCAAGTGTGTTTTAAACAGTAATAACTTTGAACATTTTAACAGAAAGCAATGAAATATTAAAAAAACACACTGTTGCCAGAAGACTGCGCTGTCACTCTCTGCCCAGCATAAATTAATCCTCTATCTATCATCTATTTTAATAATCTTCAGAGAAACAGATTTGTGCATTGGGCTTTTTATGTCTGTAATTGTGTCTATATCTGTCATTACATGGACCAGAACAGCACGAAAACAATGTGGATTAAAAGCGTATTGAAGAGGTTTTGCTCATAAATGCAGGTAAAAGAAAGTATGAACTTGAGATTGTTATTAAACGCAGCCGGTGTAAAAGCACAATGGCCACGCGCAGCAAACACTCTCCGCAGACGCGCTGCACAGTGCTCACCCGGCGTTTGAATAAACTAGACACTGATTAGCTACTTGCTCTACGTTTCTTTAAAATTAACAGCAAGACAACTAGCAGTGAATGTGCGTTCAAGAGAGTTAGTAGATTAGCATGGGAGGATTTGAACTTGAAAAGCGGAGTGTACTGACGCCTTTCCGCGGTTAAAACAACATTCCTTCTCATGGTCATTCATGTTTATTTGATGCTATAAATTAACTAGAAGGAAGAGATGATTGGAAAGGTGAGACTTTGTTTAATATGTTAAATCTCAAAAGTAACCGAAAAGTAACCTGGTCTGTCCTGTATGTCAGCGCGTTGTCAGTGTCTGCTCCGCTCTGTATTTTTCACTGCGTGAGAACGTGAGGGGGCGTGTAACACAGACTGTTAACAATTGTTTTAAATAGTATTTAAAAAATCTTTATGATAAAAAATGTTTTAATAAATATTTTAATAACACGGTTTTGGCGGTTATAGAGTTCTAATGACGGTGTTCAACTATAACCGTCGGTCTCACGGTTATATAATGACCGTCACACCACTAGCTGCGACACTTCGATAGCATTTAGCTTAGCCCCATTCATTCAATGGTACCACTCAGAGATCAAGTTAGAAGTGACCAAACACATCAACGTTTTTCCTATTTAAGACGAGTAGTTATACGAGCAAGTTTGGTGGTACAAAATAAAACGTAGCGCTTTTCTAAGCGGATTTAAAAGAGGAACTATATTGTATGGCGTAATAGCACTTTTGGGAGTACTTCGACTCGCCTGAAAAATCCGCTCCCCTTCTCCCTCTCATAATGGGAGAGAGAGAGTGTTACTGCGCCGAGTCGAAGTACTCCCAAAAGTGCTGTTCCGCCATACAATATAGTTCCTCTTTTAAATCCGCTTAGAAAAGCCCTACGTTTTATTTTGTACCACCAAACTTGCTCGTATAACTACTCGTCTTAAATAGGAAAAATGTTGATGTGTTAGGTCACTTCTAACTTGATCTCTGAGTGGTACCATTGAATGAATGGGGCTAAGCTAAATGCTATCGAAGTGTCGCAGCGCGCTCCAGCGCTTACGTGCACGCACTAAGATGATAGAGGGATGTATCAACTCTTCTTAGTTAAGGTAATAACATATTTTAATATTGAAAATGAGTAGACTATTCCTTTAATAGCGTAGACGTGTCAAATCGATCGGAAATCACTCAAATCTATTTTCCTTCTCATATATTTAAGTTACTACCTGAAGAAAGAAAAAAGAAACGCTAAAACAATGTTAGTCTATGAAGTATTTTTTTTTTTAAATGACTTGAGTTCACACTGAGCACAAGAGCAGGCAGGTGCTTGTGAAGAGCGAAGCCGGCAGAAGTGCGTCCAGAGGGTCGCGTGCAGAGGGTCGTGCGCATTTCAGAAGTGCACATTAAAGGATGGGTTTATTTATGCTTTCACTTCATTTCCTGACAGTTTCACTTGTTACGTGAGGATAATGACTGACAAGAGGACACCGAAATACGTACAATACAATTACCTAACTAAATCTGAGACAAAGCAAAAACATTAAAATATTATTTCCTTCCCAAGATAGCACAACGGGCAGGGCAAAGATACATTTTGGTAGCCCGACAGGAATTAACAATAGCCCCGGGACGTCGGGCTAGCGATTTTGCGAGCCCTGAAGACAGAACGGCGTCAGGGTGCATTTACCTTCTCCGGTTGGGTGAACGTTCCGGCGTTACAGGGGGTTCTGGGGTCCCACAGTCGCACAGACATATCCCAGCTGCCCGTGACCATAACGTTGACCTCCGGACAGTATTCCACGCAGCGAATGGGAGCGTCGTGCGTCCCGACGATTGTATCTGAGAGAGACAGCAGAAGAACATAAAGTAGCTGATGGGTAAACAACTGACTGATCCGTTGAATTAGCCACTGTTAGTATAGCAGCTGATGAAATACATACAGTAACTTACAATCCACCATAAGTCGCTTCGGATAAAAGTGTCTGCCAACACTTACAGACATTTACATTTCTGTGTTTAACAGACACTTTCATCTAAAGTGACCTAAGGTGCACATTAGACACAGTTGCTTTGAACCGTGCCACGAGCACGATTGCCGTTGGCCCTTCCCCACAGGGAATAATCAAGGGCTTTGCTGCTGTAACATGGCTGCAGCAGGCGTAGTGATATTATGCACTGCCGAAAATAGTCCCCTTGGTTACATTTAATAGCAGGGGACTATTTTCGGGCAGTGCGTAAATATCACTACGCCTGCTGCAGCCATGTTACAGCAGCAAAGTCCTTGATTATTA
The DNA here is from genome assembly GCF_030506205.2 of Paramisgurnus dabryanus. Taxonomy (NCBI): domain Eukaryota; kingdom Metazoa; phylum Chordata; class Actinopteri; order Cypriniformes; family Cobitidae; genus Paramisgurnus; species Paramisgurnus dabryanus. The sequence goes on along the minus strand of NC_133337.1, from coordinate 37,989,417 downwards.
CGCCAGAACGGGAGTATAGTATATAGCCATATCTGCCTAGAAAATCACAACTTTTAATTTTCTGTCGGTCTTCATACACGATGTAACTACAAAAGAGTCAAGTTTTAATTAGGAAAAATATCGAAACACTTTGGTTATTTTTTAGCGCAATGCTAATGGTCTAATAAGATTCAATCGATTATGCTAAGCTATGCTAAAAGTGGTACCGCCAGACCCGGAGATCAGCTGAATGGATTTCAAAACGGTAAGAATCAAATGTTTAACTCTAGGGGAGCTGGAAAATGAGCCTTTTTTTCCAAAAAAAAGTGGAGTATCCCTTTAAAATAAAGTTTACAAAATGATGACATTTGTATAAATTTATAATGAGAACGTATAGAGCAGGGGTGCCCAGCGGTGGATAGTGCAAGTACGCTCTTACACTGTGTTCAAATTAATGATCATTTAACCAGTTAATGTGCATTCCCTGGGACTCGAACCTATAACCATCTCTGTGTAAACTGGATAAACACTGATCCATCTCTACCTAACAAACACACAACTCGATGTGCTGTTTATTAGTTTCTGTGAAACTCCACACCACCTGAAATCCACTTCTGATACTGTGACGTATTGTGTTTTATATAAAACAATGATAAGCGTGTCGTATTTAAACTGCACCTTGATCTGTGTTCAAATCATGCGTCTTCAACTGATTGTCCAGACCTCCGCTCCAAGCGTGAGTCGGATCCTAAAAGAGCAAAGCAAAGATTAAAACATGATAAAAAATTAATGATGATTCTACAGCGTTTGTTTAGTGAAGTGAATCCTCACATAGAAAGCGCAGTCCAACACAGGAGCGAGGTGCTGATATTTCATCCTCATGCTGTTGGCGCTGACATCATACAGACGAACCGTAGAGTCCCATGAAGACACCAGCAGGAACTGAGCTGAAGTGGGACTGAACTTAACAGCTGAGATGCTGTCCTCCGGACCCTGGGTCAGCTTAAACTCATTGGCTCCGGTCATCTGAAGACACAAAAACACATCATTATAAACAACACGTCCTCCCTTCCCCTCATTCAATCCTCTATGTTTGTCATTATCAGACTTATTTCATTGTCCGTCGAGTTGATTTCAGATTATTAGTATTTCTACAGACATCAATCACGTGTCTTGTTTACTTTTCTAAACGATGAAATGAGCGACTGATGGAGAAACACATTCACTGAAGATCTTTAGGAACCACACAAAACATCCTAACAACCCTTTCAGCTTTCCAGTCAAACGCGTCAGATTTCTGTCTAATTCAAACACACGAGCTCGCACGATTTACAGCACTGCTTCGTTCACTATCTTTAATCTGTAATATTTAAAGTGAAATCTGATTTATGATCAGTTTAGTAAAAACATCAGAATATCAGAAACTCTCACCGTGTCGCTTTGCTGCTGCTCTGCCGCTCAACAACGATCGATGTACTCTGATTGGCTCGTTCACACCAGCACTCCACTCTGATTGGTCAGTTTCAAAATTCTTTTTCTCGCAGTCCATGTAGACAATTGGTTAAAATGATCAACTACCGGGTAACAATCTCAATGTTTCCGCTTCCGCTATCACGACGACACTGAAACGTGAACAGCAGCTCTGATCAAATAAAATAAAAAAACAGCACATTTATTCGTATTTCATCGGTATTTTGTATGCCTTTATTATCCTTCAGTCCGGCGTATGACTTCTTTTAATCCGTGTATTCCGGAAACAGATGAACACAATGCGGGGCGAGACAGGAACTCGAGTGAATGGAACAATCCACGACACAGAAATCAAATCTCTTCTGTATGAAGATGAGCTGGTGTTGATGTCAGATACTGCACGAGAGCTCCATCTGCACGTGCTGGAGTATTGCGGAGTGACAACATTTAAAAATAAATCTAAATCCAGATAAAAGTCAGAATACAGAATAACAGAAACACATTTATAACACTGCTCTACATTATATATAACCCGAAGAATCAGTGCATCAGGAGCATTCAAAAATTCAGACGAACTTGCAATGCTCAATGTTCCCCCAAAACAATGTTTTCCCCTAAAATCTGTACACATATTCATTTAATTTCACTCACCACCGACAACTGCTGCCTGAAACTCAAGGAAAATCTAATTCATGCAAGCCCTACTCAACAGAACCAAATCACAAATTATTAAGTCAAAATTCTTATGTTTTTCCAGTTTAGATGATTATTTATTTTATTAGAGTCTTAAATGAATCCCACTTTTATTTTTGTTATTATTATTATTATATTGTATAATTTCTGCCATCACTTGTTTTAAGAAATAGAAAAATAAATTATATATTAATTATTTTGCTGAAAGTTGCTTTTATTCCATACATACTCACGTATAATGTATAACTGTAATAGTATATTTCAGTGCCATACAAAGTAAAAAGTACATTTGTCAAAGGAAGACAAAATAATGATACTGGATGACATGAAATTAAAGAGAAATTAAATAAAATAGAATAATAATAAAAAAAACAGGGCTGAGCAATACCAAGACTGTGGTAGTGTAGACACATAACTATATAACTACTGTAGCAGTCAGTACACTCTTTTATTTGAGCAGGGACGGACTGCCTCACGGATCTCTGAATAAGTTCACCATTGCGTCTTTAAGAAACACAATAAAATCCTCAAGAAATGACCTGAGATTAATCTAACGGTTACATAAGCAGACTTCTTTATGATGAAAATATAAAGAGCGATCCGTAAGCAATGATGCATATCCTATAATGCGATTTTAGAGAAGTCCCTTTACATAAATCTTAGAAATTACTCTATTGCCACCCAAAGAACGCAGAACCCAAAACCAACCACGATCTAAAGAACAGCAAAGTAGGTCCTTAATACACAACACCGATTAATTAAACACATAGATACAAAATCCAGGACGTAATTTGTGCCAATGAATTCATTTAAAATAATGACATTAAATTTCCTACTGGATTGTGTTAGCACCACCAAATTTATTGTTTTGTCCGAGTGTACACACTGAAGACGATAGGCTTTATGCCTTAAATGCACTTTGGATAAAAGCGTCTGCTAAATGCAAAGATATATTGAAGATGTTTTAGTTTGCAGATTTCTGTGCTGTTATGTCTGCTAGGTACCACACACCTTTACATCAGAAAAGAGATGTCCAAATACAATTGAAATGTCTAAGATGATTGTGTCCGCAGGTAAGGATTGACATTGTAAAAGCGCACGAGCACAAAGGCTCATAGTTCTACAGTTATTTAAAATGAAGACCATTTAATATTTTCAGTAGGCTAAAGTGTTTTCTATGTCATGAAATCAGTTGATTGTGTTGCCAGAAGTTAATATAAAAATAAAATTCCGTGGTTAAATTTGCAACTGTACCAGCATTAAAGGTATTTTAAATAAATTAGCGCTTCAAAATTACTCAACAGTTCTAATGATAGAAAAACATTTATTGATAAAATAATAATTTAGTTTATATGATTTAAATTTTACGGTTAATCACAACAAAATTTTAGAATTAAATCTAATCAGCATAATAAATCTGATTCGTCCTACCGAAATGTATAATATATCAACATTTATTTAACCTCATCATGTGAAATTAGCATAGTCCTTAAAAACATACTAGCGCTTTTATTATCAATAATCGTTTTACTACAATTACTATCATTGTTTCAGATGACGATAAATAGAAAATAACGGATAACATAATAAGGCTGCTTCAGGAAGCAGTGATGGTTTTTATATTTACTGTAAACCTGATCTGATTCAAATCCTCAGACCGGAAGCCACATTCACATACGACAGATGTTTAATCCGATAATAAATAAATGTCTATGGAATGTAAAACACAAAATTACCAGAAGTGCTCAGTCGGTACTTTATTAGAAATTTCATCCATAATTCATCATTTCAGACAACAGAACCTTTATTATGTAAACATTTAAACTGAGAAATGATTTCAGTAGTACAATATTAAATTCTCTACATAAACCTTACAATTGCCCACATTGTTTTAAAAACATTTTTACAAGCATATGAAAGAAAACAGACGAAACCACAGACCAACAAACAATATCAATAATTTACATTTACACAATAAACTGTTTATAAAATATACATAGAAATTGGGTGATTTTGGGGAAACTTACTTAAATTATAAGAATTAATAAAAATAATATAAATAGTTGACAATTTAACAAAAAACATATATATATTTTTTTTCATGAAAAACACATGGGGTCTGTGCTGCTCGTGGAGGTCAACTGAAACGGGAAGTAAATGTCTGTGGGTTCAGGTTTGACTGAAGCTAGTTAAAAGTTATCCAAAGTGATTTATAACTAATAGTTGCTTTTGGAGCATTCAAAAGAATTAAACTTCACAACAGCGACTGTCAAAATCTGAACCCAGAAGCTTTGATCGGCCAGCCCAGCCCAGATCTTCAAGTACCCAGAACTCCATAAGCAGGATCGAGTCCTCACTCATCAGACCGGTCTGATCAACGGATGCTGCGGGTAATAAAGTGCGTGCGTGAGCCCGAGACCCGCAGCTCGCGAGGTCTCCACGTGCTCGTGATATAAGATGGGCACGCGCACGATCCTCTGCGTGTGAGTGAGGTTCGCGGCCTCGAGCTCCGCGGCGATCTGTCTCTTCCATTTATTCCGCCGGTTCTGGAACCAGATTTTCACCTGAGTCTCGGTAAGATGGAGCGACGAGGCGAGCCCGGCCCGTTCCGAACTGCTCAGGTACCGTTTCATGTCAAACGTGGACTCGAGCTGAAACACCTGAGAGCGCGAGAACACGGTTCTGGTCTTTTTCTTTCGACAAAGTTTCTTCTCTGAGATGATTTCTTCTCTCTTCTGCTCGTCTGTATCGCTCTCCTCCTCCTCATCTTCATCCTCTTTAGGGTCCGGATCTTCCGGTTCTGATTTCAGGGCTTCTGTCTGGTATCTGATCCGATCTGCATATGACAAAGCAAAGACGTGTTATTAAAACGAAATGAAATGTGCTAGGAACACATAGATTGCAGGTATTAAATGATTATTAAAAACATAAAACTACACCGATAATCTTCAGGGTTTATTCCGCACCTGAGGGTGTGTTCGGGTGTCCCGGCGGGCGACACCAGGAGCCGAACCTCAGGAAACTGAGATCGGGAACTCTGGAGAGAGACAGATTCATGTGAACGCTCCGGACGGGTTTGGGTTTGTCCGGCGTGTTCAGTAAATTCTTGATGGAAAACGGAGAATCTTTAAGTTCTTGCTTTTTCCCCTCCATCGGTAAGAAACAACGAAAAGTCCGAATAAATGAATCCAGTGTGAACACAAAACAAATCAATACAGCAATGAATCATAAATGATCTCTGTGAGAGTAAAGGACGGACTACAAGTAAATGATGAGAGAGAGAGAGAGAGAGAGAGAGAGAGAGAGAGAGAGAGAGAGAGAGAGAGAGAGACAGTGAGAGAGAAAGAGAGAGAGAAAGAGAGAGAGTGTGTGTGCGTCAGGGTGTATGTGCTTCTTTTATCAGTTGATTTTGTCACAACTACATCATTTTATATATATATATATATATGTTTATCTGTAACTATATAAATATATATTTTAAGGTGCAGCTTAACGCAGATAAAGTTTCAGATAAAGTCAACAAGAATCTGGATATTTCCAAATATGGTAAACCTACATATTAAAAACCTAAAAGATTTATTTTGCATATCGTTTACTGCCATCAGTTCTTCCTTTATTTGTTTTTGGTCATAAAATAATACGTTCAATAATTTTTGGTAAAAATGCACAACAGACTGTATGCTATATCTAAAAACCTTCAGATGTCACAGTTTAACACCCTAAGACGTGAATCTTTGCGTTAACACGAAATATCAGGTTTATCTTTAAATAATGGGATTATTTTCTCATTATGTCTCTTAGCTCTTCTGTAAAACACTGATCTTCATTCAGCAGCACAAAAACTCAATTCTGATGATTATTACTTGGATGTCTTCTGAAAGACTTTCTTGACACAACAGTAAATTTGTTCTTTTATTTCTTTATTTACAAACAAACAGCACAATGAAAATAACAAACTTAAATCTTTTATATTATACAGTGCATTTAGAGAGTATTTTGTAGCCTGATACTACACTGGTTTAAATTCATTTTTTTGCAGTAATCTACACTAGACTTAAGCTGTAGAAACATCGATCAAGACCTGAGTCTGTTTCAAAGGGTCTGAATACTAATGTAACATTTATTTTTATTTTTTTTATAAAAAAAACTCTGTTTTCACTTTGTCATTATAGGTTACTGAGTGCAAGTGCAAGATCAATGAGAGAAAACTACCCAGATTTAAACGGCTGTACCATTAGATCACAAATTTTTTTAAAGCTTTCTGAATGAACACTGAGAGAAAGAATGATACATTAAAGAATGGTACATTAACAATATTAGGTGAACACTGTAAGCTCTGCATAATGATGTAGTCTGTCTTTAACATTATTTTACTATATAATTTTATATTAGTTAATTTCTCATTGATATCACATTCACTGACTTTATTCAGACATTTCAATTATACACTACACATTTGGTCTTCTACATTTATCTTGACTGATGTGCAGTTTCAGTGGAGTTAAATGAATTTACTGGAGCTCTACTGACACCTGCTGCTCAAAACATCACAGCACATTTATTTTGCTATTGTACACAACATCTCATCAGTTTCTCACACCTATTCTTAGCAATAAGGCACAAACTGGATCAAGAATCAAGACGTTAATATCAGTTTAATTATTATTTTATTTTAAAATGGAAACCTAAGGGTGAGTGCATCATCTGAGGTGTGTTTAGTTTTGAGTAACGTGTATATCTACTAGCCAACGGTCTTTCACAAACCGTCGATTCATGGTGAATTTATGTGTCGTACTCCCGATCAATCATCTTAGCCATTGTGCTCAGCTGTATGTTTGTCGTTCCCTCATAAATGGTTCCTAAAGAATAAACATCATGTCAGTGTGTGTGTACATTACACAGCAACCCAACTCATTTCATTCACTCACCTATTTTACAGTCTCTGTAATACTTCTCGATGGGATAATCCTTAGTGAAACCCACTCCGCCCATCCACTCGATGCATTTTGACGTGGTGAGCGTGGCCACCTGAAATAATCAAGGTTTGAGAATCACATTTTTGTTCTCAAATGACAGGCGATAGGGGTCATGCGCCAAGCGTTGCCAGGGTCGTGGTTTGCCCGCACAATCTTGGCAGTACGGGTTAAATTTGTTGGGCTTTATCCATAATGTATTGCAGCTGCCAAAATGTGTAGGACATAAGGAAAATAAACTTGGATTTCTCGTCACTGACCTCAGAGGCAAAGTATTTGGCCATGCAGGCCTCTTTGATGAACGGGCGTCCCGCCTCCTTCAGCCGAGCCGCGTTATAGGTTAAGAGTCGAGCGGCTTCCAGCTGAGTGGCCACGTGAGCGATCTGATGCTGCATTCCCTGCGATCAGACAGCAGAAATCAGACCAAGTAACTTAGACACGACAACAAGAACAACAACAACAACAATACCTGAAAGTCAAAGATCCGTTTGCCAAACTGAACCCGCTGTCTGGTGTATGAAACCGCGTGATCGAAACAGCCTTCAGCCAGACCGAGCATCTACAACAAACCAACACATTTTTTATACACAATTTTTATTTGCACACTCTTAAAACGAATGTGTTTAAAATAACACATCTAGTGTCTAGTTAAGGACAACACATCTAATGAGTTGTCCTTAACTTAACACATCTTGTGTTGTCCCTTTTATTTATTTGAACACAGAATCAACAGGAAATGACACATAACATGTTAAAATAACACAAAAGGGATAACACAAAACAATGTGTTAAAATGAACACATCCTTTCTTAGAGTCCAGTAAATGAGAAATTAAAATCAATGCAGGACACACACCTGTGCTGCGATACCGATCCTGCCTCCATTTAGCATTCCAATAGCGTATTTATAACCGTGACCAATCTTTCCCAAAACGTTCTTCTCGTGAACCTGCATCACATCAAATCAGATCAGATGTGCTTAATATTTAACTTAAAATAAATATCACTCAATCATAACAGCTGCTGCAGGTTTGCACCTTCATATTGTCGAAATTCAGAGGACACGTAGATGAAGCTCGCAGACCCAACTTATTTTCCTTCTTCCCGATGTGAAGACCATCAGTATCTCTGTCCACTATGAAACAGCTGATGCCCCTGTAACCCTGTTTAATAAAGACATGCCGCATCAGAGCCGCTTGCCATGACATTGAGCGCATGTCTTCATTTCTCTGGGATGTGCGTGAGGATCAGCATGTTTTTGTTGTGTATTCACTGTGAGGTCTTTGCTTCTGGGTAGATTTTAAATGCATAACAGCCAGCGGGACATTTCCTCAAGACTATATAAAGTATAAACACCATATGCAAGTCACATAAGTCTGGCATCATCTACAAGATATTTGAATGAAGCTTAAACATTAAGGAGTTTGAGAGCTGTGAAACTATTGGCAGAGGATTAAAATCTATACTTGTAAGAATATTCTGATTCTCTAATTAAAACAGATAACATGCAGTTGGTGCACATACTTTACTAGTATCTTATTCTCACAGGTTAGGGTGCAAAGAGGTTTGATTGGTTGTGGTGAACTGGTTGATTGTTTAGGTGTTTTTAAACGAAGAGAAACCATTCACAAGTAGATTTTCCATCATTATCTGAAGTGAGTGCTCACTACCCTACAGGTTACATCATTACTACAACAAAGGAACTGGAGTTCCCAACATAATGTGCCGTACTATCAGCGGTTAACCCAAAAACCCAAATATAATAAGGAGAGAGTGGCACGCCACCAGCAAGAAGAGCACTGACACAACATGGCATCAGTACTGGCAGATGATATCGTCCAGTCAATAACATGAGTTAACTCTTGTCTACTAACAGCTGCAGGGTCCGCGTTGGCCATGACCAGAAACACTCCGGCATGTTCTGCGTTACTGATCCACATCTTAGAGCCGTTAATGACGTAATAGTCTTTGTGTTTATCCGCTTTAGTCTTCAGAGAGAAGGCGTCACTGCCTGACTCGGCCTCTGACAAGCAAAAGCTGCCCACCTGTAAAAGGAAACAAAGAAATAAAGATCAAGATCATTCTACAGCGACGATGCAACATCAGATGTAACGGCTCGAGCACCGTGTCGCTGGCGAGTCGAGTGAGATATCGCTCCTTCTGCTCCTCGGTGCCCAGGTTTGTCAGCAGCGTGTTTATGAGGGTGTTCTGAATGTCACACAGCACAGCCACAGACGGATCCACCTTCGCCAGCTCCTCAATCACCAGGATGGACGTGAAGAAGGAGGAACCCGTGCCGCCGTATTCTGTACCGATCTCAATTCCCATTAACTGCAAAACACCAAGAACAACCACCTCATGAAGTGTCTATGAAAGACTACAAAGTAAGAGAGGTTGTGTCACGACAGCCGATACTCACGCCCTGCTCAAACAGAGACCCGATCAGTTCTGCGTCCATGGCGGAGTTTTCATCCATCTTGGACACGAGCGGTGCGATGCGTTCCTGAGAGAATTTCTTCACTGATAAAAAGAAGAGCACATGAATGCAATGCTTCAGTGTTTGTGTGTTGGTTGGCCACTGACGGGTTGAACTTCACCTGCATCTCTCATCATGGCCTCCTCTTCTGAGAAGCTTTGCAGTGGAGCAAATGCGCCTGCGCAGCTGTTTGCATGTGAACACAAGAGTCTCATAGCTGCACGCGAGCGAGACAGCTGACTGCTCACCTGCACACACAAACAACATCTGATCTGAATCAGAAATCAAACCACGAGTATGATACTACACTTAAAAAGATGAGTATTAGCAGAAAGAAATGCTCTTTCTGAAACATTTATCAGTCTGTTTCATGACTGTAAGTAATATATAAACAATCATCTCTCCACTTCATATAAGAGATTGTTATTAAGAAGGCAAACTTCTGTTTGTGCTGTACATTTGTTCACGTCGCCCATCCTGCGCTAAATATCACATTCATGTTGTTACGGCTGTAAAGATGTGTCCGTCTCGTTATTTTGTTCATTTATTTCTTACCTGTCGCAGCATTCTAAAAGCGGACGCCGCCATTACGCCTTTGCGTCACCTTGATAAGCGTGATGACGCCATTACGCCCTTACGTCACCGTCATAACGCGTCCTGGTTTTTACTGTTTTCTAAACGAACGTGTTCACACATATCCATAAAAATATACTAGTCATTAACAATTTTATGAACATGTAATGTAATATAAAATGTTTTTTAGTTAATTTATACTAGCAACAACAACAACGTCAAACAGTTTTAGCGCTTCATGCAGTCAAATACACAATGGTTAAAACCTGGCCTAGAATTTATAATAATGTTACCGACTAACTGGTGATTTGTTTTATATGCTCGAGTTTTATACGCATTTGGCGCGTGTTTAATTTTGACCCAGCTGATACTACATCATTTTAAATCTTTCCCATGTGTGCATGAATGCCATGTTTCAAATATTATTATAAATCCACTTCATTAGAGAGGGTTAGAAAGACTGCTGTAGTCAACAGATATACATCAAATGTTCATAATCAATGTAATGAACTTTGTTTGTGGTATTAATATAGATTATAGTGTGCATATTTGTATATAATCATGTTGCTGTAGATGACATCTGATGAAAAACTTTTTATTTAATTCACATCAAAGACTATGAGTTGCATTACAAAGCAGTTTCTGTTTTTAAAGAAAATCTTACGCACAATAGAATAGACCCCTTCACAGTTCACATCACAGGCGCTTCCCACTGCGCATGTCGGGGTCAGAAAAGTCATTAGAGCAGATTGAGTTGCGTATTTTTCAGTATCGTCAAAAATGCCTACTTGTGTCGTGGGCTGTGAAAATCGCACCATGTCTGCCATTAAGTTTTTCGGGATTCCTGTGTAGAATCTCAAAAACAAAAAAATACAACATCTGTGGCTGCAAGCAATTAAACGTGCAGACTGTCTGGGACAATGCAAAGATCAAAGAGGCTTGTGTTTGTAGTGCTCACTTCATTTCAGGTAAGTCATCATTTTTCAGCCCTGTAAGATTAAACTAGAAAGCCTGGATGGTATGAACAGTTTGACCCCTTGCTGCGCGCGCACCCGATAGTCATTCAATGTTTACAAACCTTGAAGGGGTCTATAACAAATGAAGACCACAAGTCAACAATCTGTACAAACTCTAGTGTTCATTTATTTGTGTTTGTATGCAGTTTTGTGTGTCCCGCTTAAATGCTCTCTCCGCTGTCATCAGAAGTTTCTCTATATCTATTGGCTCTTCTGGGCTGAGAGAAACTTGATGATGGAGCTCCGTCTTCAGCTCTTGAAGGAAACGAGTCTTCAACACATTCAGCTCCTTAGCAAGAACCTTAAGAACATCGGAAGATGCCTGATTCTCTGCAAACATACAACAGAAGAGAATTAATATCTGGAGGAACTTCAGGACCTCGAGACTTATGTATGACATTTGATTTCTGTGAACCCTGTACCCCGAGCTGACGTCATCGCTTGAGAAATGAGCCGCCTGCACATCTGATCAGCTTGGTGGAGAACGTTAGCTGCACAAATCTGTCTGTCTGCCTCCTGAAACAAAGAGACAGACAGAGTCAGAGCTGAAGACAGTTTCACATAGTCATGTTCACAAACACACACACACACACGTTTCCATGTTTTGTGGGCACATTCCAAAGAGGTAATTGTTTTTATCATGTACAAAGTTGTTGTTATAGACCCTTTTACAGCCCACATGATCAAATAGCCTGCACGCGCATCTTGGCAACAGAAGTGGTGTTGTTCCCCATTGGTTCTAATGTGTTAGCAACTCAAAAAGTTTATCAAAACGGTTTCCAAGCATCAAAATGTCTGGTTGTTGCGTTTGGTTGCACTAAAATAATATACGTATATATGTATCTGGCAACTTTATTTTTGGCCATCTGCTAATGTCTTCTATCCACTCCACTATAGTACACAGATCTGGAGCTGTGTTGAAAAAGTTGATAAAGTCAAGGTATTAAAATAACTTTCTCTGTCTGTGTTGCTTCACTGCTGACTCTTGCCACAGGCCTACTTCCATTGCCAGTATGCCGCGCTTAAGTTGCGTACAAACATTCAAAGGGTCTATAGTCAAGATGTGAGAGACCTTGAGCTGAGAGTCATCCTGGAAGGGACTTAACGGGTTTTCCATTGTAGATTCCAACAAGTTCATCAGCTTCTGACTTCAGGAGATTAAGAGACATAAATTGAGTAACAGCAAGATTCAAACATCTTTCTAGAGGAGCGTTTGTGTGTTTGACCTACACATCTTCATCTGTGACTTCATCTGTGCTGTCCACCGTCAGGCTCTGTTGCTCCCAAGAGTTTCGGCTCTCGTCTGGAGGCTCCATCCGTTCAGACATCTGTACCAGCACTTCATCAGGAACACGCAGGGATCTCCGCTGGTTTCTCTGGAGACAAACGTCCAGCGAACACCGCAGGAACACCTGACAGAAGCCTGTTGAATCTGTCCTCAGGAACACATGATGTTAAAAACATGCAGTCAAATTTAATGTGGTTTCTTTGCGATGATTTGTCTCGGAAACAGAAACTGCACGTACACTTTCTGGCGAGCTGGTAGATTTGATATCTCATGCTCTGATAATAGAAGTTATCATCCAGCAGTACGAGGAGAGGCTGAGTTTGTGTCTGGGATTCGCTCTGCTTGTGTATCTGCTGAAAGTGCATCCAGACGTCATCGTCTGTGTGTTTGTGTGTCTGATCAGATAGGGTGTGTGTCTGATGCAGGAATCTCTCCAGACACGTCAGAACTGTCTTCCTTTGCTGCTTCCATTCAGCCTGATGGAGAAACATAAGAATGACACAAAATATAATAAATCCACACAGTTGTATAGATCATAATGATGATCAGTTCAAAAAGAACATCTCCACTTTCTCGTCAGGACGCCATTCAGCAGTTAGGTTCGTGCTTTTACATTAAGCATAAATTAATGATTTACTCCACATTCACAGATTTCATTAATGATGATGAAGTCACCTCGCGCCAGTTCCGTGCAGGGATCAATTCGTCATACGTCACCAGGAGCGTGTCCCAGCCACGGCTCCGCGCGCGACCCCGCAGCACCTCAGCAAGGCTGGATTTTCCCGCTGCCGGTAAACCGCACAGGACACAGAAACAGGTGCCGGTGCGAGACATCCCGAGAAGAAAACACACGCGGACACGAAACTGAACACAAACAGAGTTGACGCACGTCACGTGCTGCTGTTACGCATATGTTTATGTCATTTGAGCATGCGCCGCTCATCATAAACACAGGAAGTCAATATTGCATCTCGTAAATCCCAAAAACTGCGAGTTTGGTTCGATATAGAACAGAGAATAAAAGCGTGTCTTTTTCTCTGAACTGTATAGACATGTAAAGAAAGAAACGGAGCTGAACACGCAGCGCTGGTTACGGCAGGAGTGTTTCAATAGATGGCAGTAATGCAGCGTTCAGCGCGAACAGACAATGAAAGAAGAAGAAACATCGAGCAGACCTTTTCAAATAACAAACGCAAGTGTCATTGAACAGATAATAATGGTCGTACGTGATTCATCAGTATAATGTGTAGATCAGACAGAGATGTCAGACTGTGAGCCGCTGAGTAAACGCCAGAGAGTGAAGTAGTCTGATCCCTCACAGTCCGATCAGTGCCACTCATTACATACAGGAAGGTAAAATTAGTCACATTAATGTCCTCGAATCATACTAAAGTGTGCCAAATGAGATAACATCGACTCGCATCAAACATCTGATTCAGACAGATTCAAATGAGAAACTCCAAAGGTAAACGAGCGCAGAAGTCTCTGGATCACTGGCTGGTAAAGAAACCCAACGTGACCCAGACAGACCCTCAACCTGAGCCTGAAGAGCCAGAGGAAAGTCGAGAAAGGTCCGATGATCTTCACAGAACTGAAAGCAGAGCAACAGAAAGACCGCGCACATCCCAGCTGGAACCAGCGAGTAATCCCGGACGAGCTGCTGCTGCTGCTACTGATCTGTTGTCAGCTGAAGATGCTCAAATAAAGACGAACACAATCACAGACTTCTTCACAAGAACATCAATGAAGTACAGCTGTAGAACGTGAGTAACGCATGCTATTATACATATTATTTTGTTTTATTAGAAACATGATATTTAATCGAAGTTTAATTTTCTTGCAAGAATAGTAGCGTTAAACTGGTGCTTTGATGAACTTTCAGGGACCCCGTTGCTCAGCCAATCAGATCAGCCAAACAAATCTAATGAATATTCATAAGTCAAGCCGTTACGTCAAACATTAAATTAAATACTCTGCTGCTGTATGTGATGTACCGTAAAATCAGTACAGTTATAGATGGACAGTGTTTGGGTGACGATGTTAGGGTTTGTTAAAGTGGATTGTGGGGTCGTGTAGCTCATTTCACTTCTACAGTAACTACTGTGATAAAATATGCATGCTTATATTGATAGTTGATATGGGAGCACTTTATTATTTTATTTCTTACAGATTTCGTCTTTGTCGAACGTGATTATAAGTATCCGTAATTTGCAAATCACTCTCTATTGAAGAATCCAGCTAAGGCCAGCAAATAATGGGCAGGTGGTTTAAGCTGGTCTCCCAGCTTGATTTTAGTTGGTATTGATGGTGTAGCAAGCTGTTTTAGGAATAATTAGGAAATAAAAATTTTAGGAAAATTTTAGAGGTGTTGTGAGAAATCACGTCAATGTAAACAGCAAACATGTCGGGAGAAACGGGGACGGTCTAATTCGGTGGTCTCTTGGAAGTTCTGACCCATCAGCTTTGCCAGGCTGGGAGGACCAGCTTATACCAGCTACTGCCACCTAAAACCAGCTACCAGCTTATGCTGATCTTAACTGGATTTTTAGTAGGGAGTGATAAAATAAAAGGACCTTTAAAGCCTCTCTGATGATGTATATTATTTTTATCTGATAATATTTAAAGTCTTCCTCACTGCTAACAATGTCATCACAGGGCACGAGCTCCGGTACTGGCTGGGCAGCCTGTCAGCAGTGACGTCACCTGGCTGGGCGTTCCTCTCGGTGAGCTGCAGAGGGCGCCGGCGTGCAGCAATCCGTTACGCCGCCTGAAAGCCACAGACACACACACGGTGATGATCAGGGTGAGAAGATTTCTTATAACACCACCAATCAGAAAACCAATCATGTTATATAATTAACAGACACGATGTTTAAAGAGTGACGCATGCGACTTTCTGTTAAAGACATTAAAATCTTCCTTTTAGAGGAGTGCACTTCTAGCTTTGTTTTTATGCTCATTCAGCAACATTACACACTGACCGAAGCTGAGAAGTGAAAAAGCATAACAGGATTCTTTTAATAAACTCACACACCAAATAACACAACATTTAGATCATTTTAACCCTGCAGAACCCACGAGAATCCAAGAAGGCATTTCTTCTATTGAACAAATTTGACCCTGTGGGTTCTCCAGGGTTAAACTGAGCCTGCCAGTCATTGATATATTTACAGTTTAAAACGGTGTTGTGTATCACTGGACATTGCTGTGATAAAACAGTTGTGAAATGTACAATGTTCAGGTACTTACATTTTTCACCCTTAAAGTCGAAATGATAAACTGTTATTTGTTTTGTAATATTGTGGTATTTTTTTTACATATGTGTTATCTGTGAGCTTCATTATTTTTTTTTAAAATTATTGTGCCCTCATAATCTTTAATTATGAAAGCAAATCTCATCCGCTCCTCAAAACGTTCACTCTTTACTTCCGGTCATATTGTACGGAAGGTGGGCGGGGTCCAGAAAAAGATTGCAGCGATTAGCAAATAGCAACATGATCCAATCAATTCTCTATGGACGAATTCAAGTCCAGCCTAACCTTTTTTTCTTATCAGAAGCCGCTTCACTCGAATATACGTCACCATGGGGAAAATAAGACAATCGCTACTTCCATTTCATGGCGACTTTAAAACTGAAGCGAAGAGCTGCACTGAATTTGCCTTCGTCAATTAGATGTAAAATCAGTCCTTTAATTTGATTGATCAGCAAATATGCATTCTTTCATTGGATTGGCCACTTAAATGATTTTGATACTGTTAGACTGGTGCTGAGGCAAAGCCCATCTGAGATCAGTTATCTACTAGGTGTAATATAATGTTGACAGCACTGAAATACCACAGCTTTAATTTCGCACAACGATAGAAATACAGAGGTCCAGACAGCCCTTTGTGCACTGTATGTTTAATGGTATTTATCAGAAATGTCTTTCTTTATCAGACTGACCTGTTGCATCCTGGGAAAATTCCAGTACCGTATCCCTCTCCAGACAAAACCTCAGACTGCTGGGATGCAGCACATGTGAAGATGCCCTGCTCCAAACACAACCTGTTCCCGGCCGGACACAGTACGGTCAGAGAAACACACGCTCGCTCGTGCTCCTCAAATCATGATTAATCTGATGTTTAATTGACAGTTTCTTCCTTATTTCTCCAGCAGACCCTTGAGAGCCGTTGGGTTTTAATCAATGAAGCCTTGAGGAGGCCGTTCAGCTCATCTGAAGATGTGAAGGTGAACTTACCGATGAAATCTCTCACGTGTTGTTTGGTTCAGAATCAGTCAATGTGTTGTTTATTAGCTATGGGTTTGGTTATGAAAATGATTTATTAATAATACATAGTCTACAGTAGGATGAGATTTTTTGCTCTTGCTGTTTTTAAAAGCATTCATATAAAAACAATAAAGCTTCACACATTTTTAGGAAACACACATGTTGTACTGGCTGTTTTTCTCCATCTGATGGCAGCAAAACTTCAGGACTGATAACAGCTGACAACACCTGCACTTTAATCCGATCTGTTTCTGTTTGTTACTGTGTAGGACGCTATATTGAAATATAACGCAGCTCAGGCAAAGGGCTGGGACTTCACAGCGCTGAATATTTACTGTCAGGTAAAGCACACAGACACAACAATACTGTACACTCTTTTATTATTAAACCGGTTCAAATGGTTATTGGCTTCAGTCAGACCGCCTCTTAACCTCACCAATCATGAATCACTAAACATGAGCACTTCCTTATTGATCTGATGTTATTTATGGCACCAGGTGTCATAAAACATTTTGTTTTCTTTTGAATTGTTACAACCCATTAATCAATACTTGTAATGAATGAACTCAAAAAAGCCAAAGCCCTGAGAGATCAATACTGTAAGGAGCAAGAATCAGATATTTGTGATTAAGACTATAATTTCATCTGCATTCATCTGTAATAAATTTAATCAAGGATTTTGACCTTAACACAGAAATGTAGTTGAGATGATAGAAAGTGTGAATGCGTTTAGACACTGTTGGTTACTTCAGTTGTTTTTTAGATCAGGGCTGGACAAACCAGGTTGACTTGAGGGCCAGATGAAGGGCTGTTCGCGACACGTGTGACAAATCAAGCCATTTAATTTATTCTGTAGGGGAACCCATAGATCGGTCATGATGAGTGAAAACCAGTCAGATATGCAGTTAATAGAGGAAGAAATCTTTGCAGTTTAATCAGCAGACGTCATCACTCAGCTTTAACGCACAGCAAAGACTTCATAAAGACTCATTTAATACAACAAGAATGAAACCCTAACAGAGATCAGCACACTAACCCATAACTCTAAACCTCCTGATTCTGACTGGTTAAGCTATAGATAAACCTCATGGACATCCAGCTCATAACATGCCAGTTGTTCACCTCTCCATAACAAAGACACTGATGCTGCGTCCTTTACTATGGGAAATATGAAAAAAGGATGTGAAGATTTTAGATTATGGGAAATACAGGGCATAACCAAAATAAATGGTGCTCTCTGGAAACAACACTGTGATTTTTATTTATAGCAACTTTTTCTTGCATTTCATTCATTATTTCTTATGTTATGTTTACTATATCACTTAATTTATTAAAGCAGAGAAATCTTATTGATTTGATTTATTAATTCAGTGCAGCATCTCTAAACTCCTCCCTGCGCATTAGTAACAGTAGACCATCTGTGTGCTTTAAAGATACTCATTTTAACGTACTAAGATTTGGGATGCACTAATTCTTATTTACAATATTAAGTTGAATTTTGAAAGGAATAAACATAGTGTCTTGCATTTCTACACTTGAGCATATCACTATATATATATACACACACACACACACACACACACACACACACACACACACACACACACACACACACACGCACGCACACACAAACAAACACTGTATATAAACTAATATGAAAACTGATGCATCTCTCTATGCATTCTTACTTAAATGTGCAACAATTGGAGTCATTAAACATCTATTGGAATATGGATTTTGATTGTAGTCTTTAAAAGATTGACAGCTGTGTGTAGGGTTTGACAGAGGGTCCTTGCTGTTTATTGACACTGTCGGTTTGTTGCTTTATCTGCTTTTGTTTTCTTATCAATTTGAACAAATGGGTTTTCATTCTGAGATGAAGTTAGACACATTCAGCAGGATAATGTGACATGAAGAGATGTGTCAGTTGAATCAGAGGTGTGTTTTATCTCCGTCAGTGTAACTAGTTGCTAAGTAGTTCCTTGGAAAAGTAAAGTAAGGGATTCCTCAGTAATTTAATGACAGTAACTTCTGATGTAATTGAAGTAAATCCTGTGTATGGATGTAGATCAATGATATAAAATACAATAGTGAATTTAACATCAACATTTAAAGTCTAAAGTTAAAATGCATGTTTTTTATTATCTTTCTTACTTTAAATACTTTACTGAGTTAATAAGATTAATGGTAACACTTGTGTGTAGTTTACAATTATCACTATTAACTAGTTGGTTAGTAGCATTAATATTAGCAAAGATATTGGCTGTTTATTAATACTTAAAAAGCACATATTAATGCAAAACCTTATTCTACATCTTTAAAGTTGCCATGAAACTGAAGTATCGTTTGGCTTATTTTCCCTGTGGTGACGTATATCCGAGTGAAACCGGCTTCTGAAATGAAATAAGGCAGGGCTAGATTTGAATTTGTCCATCGAGATCTGATTGGATAATTTGAAGTTGGGTCGTGTTGCTAATTGCTGCGATCTTGTCCTGGACTCTGCCCACCTGCCGTATCATATGACTGAAGTAAAGAGAGATCGCTTTGAGGAGGGGAGGAGATTTGCGGTTTTGATTAAAGATTATGAGGCAACATGAATTTTTAAAAAACAATGAAGTTCACAGATAAGTCATTTGTAAAAAATACCACAATATTACAAAACAAATGACAGTTTTTTCATGATGACTTTAATCCTAATTCCTACCAATACTTAAATTTAACATCTACTTTACTAAGTAGTAATAAGCAGTAATTAGGACTTTATGCAAAAGTAGTTAATAGTGAGAATGTGACTTTTTGGAGATATGTAATAAGTAACTAGTAATTAATTAATTTGTTTTGAGTAACTTACCCAACACTGGTCTCAGCTGGCTGCTGTCTTGCTCAATCATTTCTTTAAAAAATAAGTAAGGAATAATTAATGATGGGTTGTTGAATTATTTGAAAATAATGCACACCCAAGGTGGTAATGTGGCACAACGTGAAGCGGGTGTGCTTTATATTCAAATAATTGACAATCACTCCACTTTCACTTTACACCTCAACAATTACATTTCTGTTTAAAATACAATAGGTAAATTATTCCTCTTATGCCAGGGTTATCACAAACATTGCTCTTGTGCAAAAATGCAAGACCTTTAAAAGGTTAAGTGTGTGGTTTAGAGAAAATAATCAACAGCCATGGACCATTTCTCAGCCAATCAGAATAAAGCATTCAACAGACCCGTGGTATAAATAATAATAATAGATGTTAGTAACTTATTATTAAAAGGTAATACCACTACTACTATTTCTACTACTAATAACTATAACTATATAACTAATATATATATATATATATATATATAACATGGTGATGGCGCAGTGGATAAGACACACGCCTTTGGTGTGAGAGACCTGTGTTCGAATCCACTGTGACACACAATTGAGTCCCTGAGCAAGACAATTAACCCCTAGTTGCTCCAGAGGCGTGCGACCTCTTACATACATAGCAATCGTAAGTTGCTTTGGATAAAAGTCAACTAAATGAAATAAATAAATAAAAAATATATAAATAATACACTAAGGATTAATGAGCTGCTGGGTTAATAAATATTCATCACCCTCCACTAATATGAGAAACAAAAGTGATGGGGCATTTATTGAGAGAGAAACTCTCAAGCGCTCAGTCAGAGTGCTAAACTTACACCGCTGCTAAACGTATACTTAGTCTCAGTCTAACACACACAATGGCCAGTAATATCCAATCATGTATTAGAGAGTTTTAGTCACCCAGAGTGAACATTTAGTGGCTTTTTAGACTGGAGCAGAGAGTAAAGAGTAAGAAAGATGTTGAGATGTTTCTCTGTAACTTCGATATCCTTAACCAAAGTTTGTCTGTTGAAGATGAATAGTTGCAAATTGACTCTCTCTCTCTCTCTGTCTGTTTGTAGGGTCTAGAGAAGGCTGAATGTGAGCAGATGTTTAGAGATCTGATTCCAGCTATGGTGGAGTTGGCGTTAAGGGTTGACAGTCTTTGCACGCAGGTAACAGAAGCACCGAGTAAATCCACAGTGACAAACACAGGCTGACTCGTGAATATATTAATGCAGTGAAGGTTTTTTTTTCATTTTTATCTTCGTTGAACTTCATACATTTTATGTTGTTTGGCAAATTTGTTAAAGTGACTGTCAAACTGAACACACGGAGAGTCAGAGGAGAGCTGATGCTACTGGTTGACTCGGGTTTCTCTTTACTTTTCTTTTGGATTAAATGATTCAATTAAATTGGATGTCATATCAAAGGAGACCTGCAGCATGCTCTCGTTTAACTGGTGATGATGTGTATTCTCTACTTAAACATTTAAAGTAAATTGTACATTTGTAAATCATTAGTTGTAAGCTCACCTTATAGTTGCATTTGTATAAAATTCATATTCTCTCTTTCTGTCGTAGCCCATTCCTCTTCTGCAGTCACAGCAGTGCCGTTCGGTCACGATGTCTCAGGAGCAGGTGTCATGTCTGCTGGCGAATGCCTTCTTCTGTACATTTCCCAGACGGAGCTCTCGCAGGACAGAGTTCAGTAACTATCCTGACATCAACTTCAACAGGTGACACAAACATCAGAGACAGTCAGCACATGACTTCAATACAGTGATGTGCAACACATTTGTGTTAAAGCTTCAGAAAGCACAATACAAACACACTGACTGAAAAGAGTGTAAACAGTGAATCAATTTAATGTAAGTTATTATTCAAATATCAAATAATATATTGTTTGGAAGGGATATCAGCTTATTAATATATCCACAATTATTTTGCAGCTCATTTGACTTTGACAGTATGTGATTTTAGTGTAAGTTTGGGTTAATATTTAGTATAACATATTTAATTCTGGCAATTTGGTATTTAGTTTTGTGTTGCATTAACTTAATAGTAGTATTTTAAACAGTAAAATTGATTTATATAGCACATTTAAAACACAGCTCGCGCTGACCAAAGTGCTGTGCATAGTGCACAAAATAAAATAAAATAATTAAAAGAAGTACTCAGAAATTTAAGACAGAATCAAGAAAAGAGAATCTACAATAGACAAATGAGATGGGACATTTAAAACACAGGAAAGGCCACTTTAAATAGGTGGGATTTTAGCCTGGCTTTGAAAATGGTAATTGAAGAAACATTTCTGATGTCAGGTGGCAGTTAATTCCACCGTTGGGAGTTAGCAATAGAAAAGACCCCATCACCTTTTTGTTTAAGCTGGGACATGGATGAGACCTTAACTTGAGGATCTGAGTGAACTGGGAGCTATAGCTAGGGGCCAGGCCATGAAGAGATTTATAAACCATCAAATGCACTTTAAATTGTAAATGTAATTGTTGAGATGTGAATGTGAGGTGGTGTAGCGGTGTGTTACCTTTGTGTGGTTGTACTTGTGGTTAAGGTTGGGCTAAGATTGGTGAAGTGAAAGTGGAGTGATTGTCAAACTTCAGGCCACAACTGACTAAGTTTGTGAACATGTCAAACTAGAGATCAAAGAAGGCAGATTTTTGGATTTCATGAATCTTTAAGAATTTCAAAATTTGGTCTCAAACAATCATAAATCATGTCTAAAATCTCACCGTGTGCACCGGGCTTAAGATGGCAGCAGAAATGATCAGAACATCGACTCTTTTCTTTAGTTGCATGAAGTCATGAGAGAGTATAAAAACATTCGTTCAGTTCAACCCGTGTTTTATTATCGGTCATAATCATAAGTGTCATTGATTGTCAAGAATAGACTAAGCACATATGTTTCATAATATGTTGATCTTTGATTATACTTGAGAAATATTTAAAGCGGCGTGAATGAAACTGTTTGTATTTTCTGTTTTGTGCTTCTGTAGGTTATTTGAAGGCTCTTCACAAAAGAAACTGGAGAAACTCAAAACTGTTCTGTGGTACTTTAGACGAATCACACAAAACAGTGAGTTACATTGTGTCTGCATGTCTCTCTCTCTGTCTCTCACTTCGATTAGTTTTGATAGGGTCGCACCTATTGTGGTAACGAAGTCAAATCACTAGCCAGTTTGGTGGGTTATGTTTTACAATTTATAGTCACCTTATTTGCTGCCAACGTTTAAGCAGTTTGTGCGCACACACTTAACTCGTAGTAACATCATTCTCATATTTAAACACCGCAGTTCTGATTTTAAGTTATTTTAAGCCGTTGAAACACAAACAAAAGTGCTATATGCTCGCTGTTTCTGTGTGAGAGGAGCGTTCAAGCCGCGCATCCGCTTCTCATTGAGCTTGTGAGTGTTTTTGGCGCTGTATTTGCCTTAACCTTCACGAAATCATAGGGTATTGCATAATTTCCTCTGGGCGTACAAGAAGGACATTCTCAAATATCGAATCTGTACAAACCACATTATATATGTGTACATACTCCACCAACGTGTACAAAATCATACTAAAGATTGCATGGACGTACACCTACAGACAACAACAACACTTAAATGATCTTTCTTTATTGAGCATCATTATAGCTGGTTGATTTCTGCCTAACTCTGTCCCTTCTCTCTCACTCACTGTATTTTGTTTTTGAGGGCCCACTGGTGTTGTAACGTACATGAGACGATGTCTGCAGAGTTTCCCGTCGTGGTGGAGGTGAGGATGATGATCATCAAACACTAAAGACACTTTGAGTTCCTTCAGTTCCTCTCAAACTCTCTTCATTCATCTCTATAGTTCAGAACAGACGTTCAGCAAACTACACATCACCTGTGATGGAACCATAGAAGAGCACGGATACGGCCTGTTGCAGGTCTGTGTGTGTGTGTTTGTGTGTGTATATGCATGCGTGTGTGTGTGTGCCCCTGTGTGTGAATGCTCTCTATTATTGTGTGTGTGTGTGTGTGTGTGTGTGTGCGTGCGCGACCCTGTGTGTGTGAATGCACTGTATTATTGTGTGTGTGTGTGTGTCTGCAGGTAGACTTTGCTAACAGGTTTGTTGGAGGAGGAGTGACTGGTTCTGGTCTGGTTCAGGAAGAAATTCGTTTTCTGATTAACCCAGAACTCATTGTGGCCCGACTCTTTACTGAGGCCCTCGATGACAACGAGTGTCTGATCATTACAGGTGAAGCAAACAAAACACATCAAACACATGCTGACACTCAGACAGTAATCAGCACTCCAAACTCTCTCTTTTTTCTCCCTCATCTCTCTCTCTCTCTCTCTCTCTCTTTTTCTCTCTCTCTCTCTCTCTCTCTCTCTCTCTCTCTCTCTCTCTCTGATTGCTGTATGTCACTTCTGTTTACGATCACTGCTGTATTTGGTCTAAAGTGAACATTTTGGGGGGTACAGTATGGGCTCCTGCTGTGGAATTTGGCCTCTTCATCAACCCCCCACAATTCTCTCTCTCTCTCTCTCTCTTTCTTTGTTTCTCTCTCTCTCTCTCTCTCTCTCTCTCTCTCTCGCTCTCTCTCTCTCATTGCTATTGAGAGTGAGGAGTTGTCGTCATGGTACAGAGCTCCTCCCCCTTTACGCCATGTTGGCAGGATTCCGGCGGCAGAACATGATTGTTTACGTGTGTTTTTAACTCGGTAATAGATGAGGTTTTTCGCAATTCTACACTGTTTTACCATGCCTGGCAGTAACTGCTGCGTTAAAAACTACTCCAGCACATCACACGATACATATGGAAAACATTGGAACAGTGGAATACAGTTTTTGGGTTACCGAAATTGAGACACCATTATGCATAACAAAGACATCTCAAACAATGGCATATTTGCATTAAAAATGTCAAAATTGAACGAATGACACTTAATAACAGTTGTCATAAACATGCATAAAACCTCCTTTGTATTCATCATGACATGTGTCATGTAATAAATAATTATGAAGGTTTTACACACTCTTTCAAGTAAAGTGTTGGAAACGTTTGTATATATTGAACATCTCGTTACAACCTAGTGTTTAAAAACCGTCGCAGTTAATTACTTTGTCATTTTGGTCAAGAAGTGTCTGCTTAATGCAATGTAACTTAATTAAAATACACTAAACGCAAGTGAAGAAACGTAAGTTACCTTTGCCAGTACAATGCTGTTTGTGAGCTTGTTCCTGTAAGGTCTGTTTTCTTTCGCCTTTTTTTGCATTGCTTTATTCATTTTCTTTATCGTATTTGTAGATCGTCTGTCTCTGTCCTGCCGGAATAATAAATTAAAAGAGCTCTGGAAGTCGCGTCTCTGTGAAGTTGCCCCTGGCAACAGATAGCGTCACCTACCATCATGGCGGACCGGCGCAGACCCCGCCCAAATCGGCACGTGACTCCTCACTCTTAATAATGGGTCTTGTTGAAGTGGCTTTGGTTAATTGAATTGTGCTTGATCGCTGACCGCTGTCAGTGTGGCATTAGTGTAGATTTAGAAATGTTATATCACAATAACTCACTGATATGAATCTGTAGCCAGGAAACCCAACATGCGTTCTGTCCTCTACTCAGCAGTGCATTAAACATTAATGCTGCCATTTTATATGCAACGCTGTCAGGTGCAGATAACTCAACTAAGAACGCTTGTGGATGATGAATAAATGAAAGTAGCTGAATAAAGTTTTAAATCAAAGTTCAATAACAAGTTATGTAAATTATCTGTTTAAAAGGATAGTTCACACAAAAATGAAAGTAATGTCATCATTTCATTTAATTCAATTCAATTTTATTTATATAGCGCTTTTCACAATTGTTAAGTTGTTTTAAAGCAGCTTTACATGAATAAAAGCAGGAGAAAATACAGAAAAATCGGTGGACAAAATGAGTAACAGAGTACAGCGGCTAAGATTAAACTCCCGACTATGAAGAAAAAAAAAACCCTTAAGAAAGAGCCAGACATAGCTGATTCTATAGAGGATATATATTTACATTTGAGTGTGGACTTCACAGCAAACAAAATGGGAAAATGCACGTTTTCTGAGGGCTGGCTTGCCAATCCTAAATATAAAGCCTGGTTAGCCAAAGACTTAACATTTTTGAGGATAAAAATAAGGCAATAGTTGAGTTCTTAAAGGAATAATACACCCAAAATGAAAATGTGTCATTTATTCACCCCCATAGCTTTTAAAACCATAAGACTTTATTATATTAACATAAATTACTATATTTTTCAAATGAAGGATAGATTTCATTCCCTTTATTAAAGTACTAGTTCATCCAAAAATGAAAATGTCCTAATCATTTATGCTATCCAAGATATCCATGTCTTTCTTTCTTCAATGAAAAATACATTAAAGTTTTTGAGCAACCAGTTGCCATCTTGGATTGCATTGGGGTAAATAAATGATTAGGACATCTTCATTTTGAGGTGAACTAATCCTTTAAATATCTTCAAGATTTACAAAAGTCTTATTAGTTTAGAATGACATGAGGGTAAGTAAATGATGATAGAAATTTCATTTTTGGGTAAATGAATAACCCTTTAAAAAACGTGACTGATTTAGCATTTTGTTTGTTAAGGTCACAAAAGGCAATATTTTAATGTAGAATTTCTAAATATTTTATCTATAATTACGTATTATTTAAACAGTCTTTTCAAGTTTGCTGAACCTAACAGCCAATTAAGCTTTGACTTTAGCTCTATTTTCAAAATGTTCATGGTAAATTGTACATGAACATCCCTTCTGTTTCTGTAGGGGTTTACAGTTATTTAAATGAACAAAATTACAAATATAAGGTAACATTGCACTGTTTTAGCATTGTAGTTTTAATAAAATGCTTTGAACTTGACTGGATTTGGTGTTAATAGACGCACCCTAAACCTAAGTATTTTTAAATAACGTATACAAAAATGTGTGTAAAAAAAATGCAGCATTTTTGTCAAATCAACATACATTTTAATGTTACTTATTCAACTTGTTTTTGTAAGTTATGACAACTTATTGCAGGAAAAAACTTCAAATAGTATGTTGAATTGACTTGCAAACTCAAGTTGTTTTTACTTTATGCTGCATAAGAACAAACAGTCCTTATGGTAAACAGTAGTTCAGTCTACTTAAGTATTAAAAAACATAAAATCTAAACTTTTAAATGAGTAAATATTTTTTACTTTATTATTTTGAGTAGGTTTACTTAACTTTAAATGTTTGAGTACTCATTTTTGTAAACTGCAGGTTTATCTTTGTTGCTTTTGGTTTGTGTTTTTGAAACTTTACAAAGTCATTTTCATAATTTCTGTCAAAGCTTTAGTTTATAAAAGCAGTTTTTGTTTGAGACAATGGCTTGACATTAAGCCTGTGATAATATAATTCTCCAGGAGGGACCGAAGCTCATTTAGCAGAACAGAGATGAGATGCAGTCGGTGACCTTTAAACTGTATTTTTAAACCCGTCAGGTTGTCCAGACGTCTACTGTAGCTTCATTCTTGGTTTCTTCTGAAGGTCAGATGATGAGGAATTCTTCCCAGTAGGAACGTTTTTATCTTATTTTGTTATTGTGTTAATCTATAGAGGAGATTTGGGTCGATGGCGGTCGATTTGGTTGCCTTGCAGATGATGGGACTCGTGGTAGCGTCGCAATTGATTCCTCTCTACAGAAACGAACTAACAAACATATTTACTTTCAGTCTGTTAATATTTCTGCCTGAAAAGTCTCTGTCTGTTACAATATCTTGTTATATGATATGAAAATGAGATAAAAATCAGATTCATGTTTTTCATGTCTCTTCAAAGTCTCTCTTTATTTCCTTTCATGTTGTTTCTGTGTTTCCTGGACATTCAGCTTACAGCTACAGACCAGAAAGGATTTAGATTGAAGCAATAACACACAGCAGCTTTAACATTAACTTCATTGTTTTCTGTCATGTGGAGATGATCTACTGCATTAAAATACTTAAAATGATGTTTTTATCACAGGTACGGAGCAGTTCAGCAGATACTCTGGATACTCGGACACATTTAAATGGGATGGTAACCATGATGACCAGACACCAAGGTGACGTCAGTGCCTCAAAGTCAAAGACAAAGACACAGTAAAGTTGTTGTTGCTACTGTTTGTCAACTTGTGTGTGTGTGTGTGTGTGTGTGTAGGGATGAGTGGCATCGCAGATACACTGAGATCGTTGCCATTGATGCCCTACATTACAGAAACTTCCTGCAACAGTTTCACCCAGACAACATGAGGAGAGAGCTTAACAAGGTCATTTACATGCTTCAAGTGAAACTTACTTTTCATTTAAGGGTTAATTTATAAACTATTAACTGTTGTAATCTTCAGGTTTACTGCTCAGGTTGATCTGGTTCAGTTAAGAGGTTGGTAAATACGGTCAGCAGTGGTTAAACTAGTCTGGCTGAGGGTTTGATGAAGACATTTAGCTTGATAGTGCAGCACGTATAATAAAATAATTAAACAGAGATGAATAGCAGACGAATGGAACGCTTCATATTTTTCAGCAGTCTAATGGTTTAATGGTTAGAGAGTTGAATAGGTGTTAAATACGATGAAATGTTTGTGTGAGATGTTTGATAAGTTTATTAAATGAAATAAATTAGATGTTTAGTATCAGATTAATTGATAATCAGTAAATCTGAGATTGTGACTGAGTCTGTGCACTTATTTTTGATCACTTACTTTCTATTAAAGTTTTGAACTCAGTCTTTTGTAAACACAACAGTGTCATTTATCAACAAACCTCATTAAATCGCTCTCTGTCTGTCTCTTTGTCTGTCTGTCTGTCTGTTTCTCTCTCAGGCCTACTGTGGTTTTGCTCGTCCTGAAGTCAAAACTAAGCACCTTTCAGCTGTCGCTACGGGTAACTGGGGCTGTGGAGCATTTGGCGGAGACACACGTTTAAAAGGTTAACTGCAAACCTTTAAATTGTGACAAATCAACCAATAACTTTTACATAAACCCAGAAAATAAGAGCAAGTAAATCTAAATCGTAGCCTTAATTTAATTCTATATTTCATGTGATCTTATATTTAAAGAAATAAATATTTCTGAATAAATCAGGCTTTCACTTGAATCTGTTGTACTACCAGTTCTCTGCTGTAAAGGAGTTGAGTCTTTTACAATCACAGAGAAAGTTCAGGGGTCTCATTTATCAACCGAGCTTATGAACAGATGTGTGCGTAATGAGTTCAGAAGAAGAGTTTTACACAAAGTGTGGAATTGATCAACTTTGCACTTATAAGTAGAAATGTGTGTAAATATATATACACCTGTCTGAGAGCATGCTTACACAGAGTATAGTTATACTACACTGGACCATCCCCAGTATTAAAGAGCACATATTTATTATCCACACCCAGGTGTTAAAACCAATTAGGGTTAATAAATTAACAGCAAATCAGTGTTGAAGTGAATGATTTGTGGCCAAATTAATGTCTAAAAGAAAGCTGCGACAAATTGGAAGACTTGGCTTTCCGCAGGGAGCGCGTTTTGAAAGATTGCGCTGATGATGCTGCTGCTGCCTTTATGCAGCTATCTAAGGTGGAAAGTTCTGTCGTTGTCTCTCCTTCTTCAGTTGCACTGATTTCACGTCGGTGTGCTGTCACACGTTTTTTGATATTTTAATGTCAAAGCACTTTTTTAATTACTGGACGTGTTCTCTCCTCAGACCCAATGGACTTATCATCATTAAAATGGTTCATTTGGAGGAATTTTGGAATGCAAATGACCATGAATGTGCACGAGCATGGTGCTAAAGAACACGTTGGATTTATTTACACAAGGATTACTTACTGATGTGTGTGAGAACCACGCTTGATAAATACTGATTTATTTTTATATGCGCGCATACTACATTTAATTTGTAGATTAATATAAAGAAACATAACTGATAAATGAGCCTCCTGGTGTTTGTGTTTGACTGATTGGTTGATCTGATGGAGATTACTGATGTGACAGGAGGTTTACTGGCCAGTTGCAGGAGAGATCGAGTAGATCTTCACATGTATTTTCTTGATGAAAAGCACATTTGAGGGTGTCACAAGCTTGTTTTAAGTGTGTGATGTTTAGCTTGTGTATGTTTGTGTGTTTATATAGCTGTGTTGCAGATGATGGCCGCAGCCGAGGCTCGACGTGATTTGATTTACTTCACGTTTGGAGACGTAGAGCTGCTCCGAGACATCCACAACATCCACACTCTCATTACACACAAACAAATTACTGTAGGTAAGACACACACTCTTTATTTTGTGTGTGTATGTGTGTGTGTGTGTGTATCATCACATCATTAAAATATACTTTTTGTCAAAGTTGACACGAAACAGCCTTAGCAACTTTTTGACTTCTATAATGTGGCACATTTTTGTAAATCAGTGAGGAAATGTTGTGATTTTTTTTATACATTAGAGAATTAATGGTAATTTTTTTAAATCTGTTTTTTTAAGTATGACCTTAGCTTAAAACTTTAATATATACAGAATGTAGTGCAGTAATTTCTGAGTGTGTGTTTTTTGTGTCCATGTGTAGGATCCGTGTTTGGTGCGTTACAGAAGTACTACGAGCGGGTTTGTTCAACAGCATCCAGCACGAAACCGCAGGAATCGCTTTACTGCTTCCTCTCTGAACATCTTTGACGTCTGCTTGCATCTCATTCAGATTTCGCTCTGTCATCTCTCGGCTGAGGTTTGTGTAATCGAATCAGCGGTAACGTGAAGGAATCATCAGAGCAGATGTTTTAGATTCAGTCGAGTTTATTCTGAACCTGTAATCGCCCCAATAAAGGTGAAAGAAATGTTTGTTGTTTAATTTTCAAGTGTCCTGATTAGATAAATGTGTGTGTGTGTTTGGAGATGCCCGATCCAATGATTGGTTAAGAGCAGATAAAAGCAGCTGAACCTGCTGGGCTTCATATCGACGGGCCGCTCGCTGGCAGTGCCGTGATCTGAACAGAGTCTTTGTAGCGTACGGATTTCAAACGAGCGTCGGCAGTCGGGTGTGTCGTGATAATCTCAAAGATCATTGAGTTTTCCTCTCTTGTTCTGCCCCTGAATGAGAGTTTGACCTTTAAAGTGGCATCTGCCACCCATCGCATGTCAGACCCACCATCACCTCAGTTAGCAAACAAACATATTCAGTAATGTTAATAAAAATGTCTTTGTTGCTATTTGTTACTTAAACAAAATAAAAAATAAACAGCTTATAGAAAAACGTCAAAATAGAAAGCAAACACAGCAGGAGAATGCGAGTAATGGTCACCCATTAACAAAACTTTATTTGAAATAAGAGTGTAAGTCATGTTTTTATTGTTGGTCTTTGTGATTGGATAACATTTGTTGATATGAATCAGGATCGTGTGCTACAGCTGCTTTGTAGATCTGAAGCCTTTCACACAAGACCATCAGCAGCGTCTCAGGAAAAGGAGAAGAAAGCGAGACTTCCCAGTGACACGCCAGCTGTTTGTGGTCTTTCAGTCCTGTAAAAGTTTATTTAGATTAGATCTGCACACATGTGTGAGGACCATGACCTGCAAAATTGAAGCTCTCTTAGTAGAAAGACGGCAGTAAAGGCATCTGATCGTCACTGACACGTCCCACTGCTCCTAAACAAGCTGTCAGTCTGCGAAAGCGAAACAACCTCACGTTCACAACCAAGCAGGGTGGCAGTGGGACACATTTTCAGCCATGGAGTTTCATGCCTTAGATCGGCCCACTTTAGTTCATGACTGACTATATTAAAATAATATCATTAAATCCTCAGGAGCCTAGTTTTGATTTCTTTTGCATTTTTAAAATGTATCATTTCCAATTCAGTACAAATACAGCCTAAACATTTATGCTTTTTGCCATGATCGTGCAGCCCTAGCGTAAGATATTTTAATATTATGCAATTAAACTGATTTAAAAACTACTGAAAGGGAACAAGTGGGTTTGTGTTTGCCCCTGTATTTCTATTTTAAAACACGGTGGGTGTTAAGATTACCTGTTGGGTTGAAAAAGTTTGGAAACCCCTGATATACAATATAGCTAAATTGATCAGGTATGCAGGGGTAACAGATGGAAAGATAAAAAAAAACGTATCTTAATTTTTTTTGTACTAGATCCTGTATATTGCCAAATAACGTAAGGTAGGTCTACCTTGTGTCAAAAAAGAACAAATATATAATGGACTTCAAACATTTTGTTTTACTTGAGAAAACATCATATTCATATGAAACTTACTTTTTCCCAATAAATTGATTTTTTTTACTCTTGTAATTGACCTATGGCTAAGCCACGCCCCCAAACGCGATGATCCAATCGCAGTGCGCATCGCTAACCCAATACACTCAGACACTCTCTGCTTAGACTTCCATTAAAATGAATTGCAGTTAGTCCGTTTTTATATGTTTTTTCTTGTCATTTTAAGTTTAAAATGGTGTGCATGGGGTACATGCAACTCCGATAATAGGTATCCCGAGAGGCTGGGGGACAGTGTGTATTTTTTACCCTTTCCCAAGCCACATCTCAACCGAGATAACGTTAAGTGTCTGCTCTGAATTAAGTTATGCAGTAGACCACAACACCAACTAAAAGTGGATAGATTAAACAATAATGTCTACATCTGTTCTTAGCTAAGTCAACAATGTTATCTTTAACATCTCTAACGTTAGCCTAACATTAGAAAATGTTAATGTTATCTTCGAGCTGCGTTGTACATGTCACTTAGTTTCAACATATCTGTAAATAACCGAGATAACAAATGTCATTTGTAAAAGCATGTTGTGCTGAATGATTCATGTAAATACTGTAGCACCAAACTAACGGAGAGATACTCTTGGTAAAGATGGTAAAAAGGCTTGTCCTGGAAACGTTGTCAACTTAGACCTGTACATATTTACACTCACCTAAAGCGTTATTAGGAACACCATACTAATACTGTGTTTGACCCCCTTTCACCTTCAGAACTGCCTTAATTCTACGTGGCATTGATTCAACAAGGTGCTGAAAGCATTCTTTAGAAATGTTGGCCATATTGATAGGATAGCATCTTGCAGTTGATGGAGATTTGTGGGATGCACATCCAGGGCACGAAGCTCCCGTTCCACCACATCCCAAAGATGCTCTATTGGGTTGAGATCTGGTGACTGTGGGGGCCATTTTAGTACAGTGAACTCATTGTCATGTTCAAGAAACCAATTTGAAATGATTCAAGCTTTTGGTACATTATCCTGCTGGAAGTAGCCATCAGAGGATGTTGGTCATGAAGGGATGGACATAGTCAGAAACAATGCTCAGGTAGGCCGTGGCATTTAAACGATGCCCAATTGGTACTAAGGGGCCTAAAGTGTGCCAAGAAAACATGCCCCACACCATTACACCACCACCACCAGCCTGGACAGTGGTAACAAGGCATGATGGATCCATGTTCTCAGTCTGTTTACGCCAAATTCTGACTCTACCATCTGAATGTCTCAACAGAAATCGAGACTCATCAGACCAGGCAACATTTTTCCAGTCTTCAACTGTCCAATTTTTGTGAGCTCGTGCAAATTGTAGCCTCTTTTTCCTATTTGTAGTGGAGATGAGTTGTATCCAGTGGGGTCTTCTGCTGTTGTAGCCCATCCGCCTCAAGGTTGTGCGTGTTGTGGCTTCACAAATGCTTTGCTGCATACCTCGGTTGAAATGAGTAGTTATTTCAGTCAAAACGGCAAGCCCCACAACCACCAAAGCCAGTGGGCCCAGCTCCCCCTCCTCGTCCTGTGAGAGGTCTTCGGTCTCTGACACAACGCCAAGGCACACACCCTCCTCCATCTGCTGTAGGTGAACCAAAAACAACTGATAAAGGCTCTCAGTGATGTGTGTCGGGTCCCTGCTATGATAATAATAATTTTATTAAATATTTTAAGAAAACGCAGGAACCCGGTCTGCCTATATCTTTCTCTATTTCTGTTTTAGTACATGATAGAAAGTCCAAGGCTTTATCAAACCGTATGGCAAATCAATCTAATCTTCTGCCTGTTACATGTCAAACTAAGATTTCTGTTAGGGAAAAAATTAGTACTGTTAAGTTAGCACTTTTAAACATCTGTTCACTTAAAAATAAATCATTTCTATTCAGCGACTTAATAACCACAAACAACCTGGATTTGATTTCTAAATGAAACAATGCGAGAAGAAAGCTACAGTGCAACAGTCCTTAATGAAACAGCCCCTCCTAACTTTACTTTTATGAGTGTCTGCAGAACTGCTAGGAGAGGTGGAGGAGAGCTGCTCTTTTTAAAGATGTCTATCAATGTAAGCAAGTGTCATTTGGGAATTACCCTTCTTTGGAATATCTAGGTATTGTGTTGAAAGGTACCCGCGCATTTTATTTATCATTATTTACAGGCCCCCAAAATACTCTCCGCCATTTGTTGAGGACTTTACAGAACTGTTATCAACGATTTCCTCAGAGTTTGACTGTTTTGTTATTGCTGGAGATTTTAACATTCACATTGATAAGTCAAGAAGCATTATGGCGAAAGATATCACAGCTGTTTTAAATACTTTTGATCTGACTCAACATGTACATGGACCCACACACAATCATGGACACACTCTTGATTTAATTATCAGTAAGGGTGTAAACATTTCATCAATTGTTATTAAGGATGTAGCACCGTCTGATCATTTCTGTATTTGATATATTGATCTCTCCTACTATTGAAACTAGGTCTCTGTCTGTCAATAAGAGATGCTTAAATGAGAACACCAGTGTGCTATTTATGAAGGCTATATCGTTAACACCAAGCATATCTGCAGACTCTGTTGATTTTCTCCTTGATTCCTTTAATTCAAAAGTTAAGAGTGCAATCGATGATATTGCTCCTGTAAAAGTTAGGAAGAAAAATGACAGGCAAAAATCCTCTTGGAGAAACTCAACAGCAGTGCAGAATATGAAGAGACAATGCAGAAAAGCTGAGCGCGTGTGGCGGAAGACAAAACTTGTAGTCCATTATAATATCTATAAAGACAGCCTTCGTGCTTTCAGTGTGTAACTAGGCAAATCTAGACTTTCTTTTCAAATATTATAAACAACAACATAAATAACACACGCACTCTTTTTGCTACTATCGAGAGACTAACAACCCCCCAGGTCACATTCTAAGTGAAATGGTCTCAGACAGCAAATGTAGTGAGTTTGCTTACTACTTCTCTGAGAAAATCAATAATATCAGAAAGGTGATCAGCACATCCTTGATCTGCACCGGGGTCAGACAAATCAGACCACAACATCAGAACGTAGTTACGATGTCTGATTTCGAAGCAGTTGATGGTTAAATTTTGGAAGAAACAGTACAGCATCTTAAAACATCAACCTGCGCCCTTGACGGAGTCCCAACATCTTTTTTCAAAAGTGTCTTTAACTGTTTAGAAGCAGATTTCTTAGAAGTGGTAAATTCATCACTTATCTCTGGGACTTTTCCAAAGTCCCTTAAAACTGCAGTTGTTAAGCCCCTCCTGAAAAAGAGCAACTTGTGGCGCTTTTCCATTGCATACTACCCCACGGTTTAGTTTAGTTTGGGTCGGGTCAGCTTACCTCACTTTGGCGTGGTTAGCTTTTCCATCGAGTTTGGTATCACTTCGCAGTGGGAGGGATTATAGGCGTGTCGTTATATTTGCGCTGCATATTGCTGTGACATCACACAAGTGAGAGCGTCCTTGTACATTCCCATTCATTTATTTATTTATCAGTCCGCCACAAAATTAAAATTAACCACCACAAATAGATGTTTGCACATAGCGTTTATCACTACTTCTGTCACACATGGCAGTATCTGTTCAAACACCGCGGTGTCAGTCGACGGTGCTCCGCTGAGCCTCATTGAAGTTGCGTTTAAGCATATATAATGCCTACGTGCACATCGCGAATGTTCCGCCACAAACTGCAAGTTTGGAAAAAACTGTTGTTCCTGGTTCTCAACCTGTGGATGTTTTTCACAGCTAAAAAGGAGTTTGGGAACTTATAGCAGAGCACAGATGACAACATGTTTGCTCGAGACAGCGCAAGCTAGCTAGCACAGGTAAAGCTAATCTACATTATAGCGATGACGCTGTAGTGACGATTTTCTCAGACCAATCAGTGATCTACAGTGTTTTCACATCACGTTTGGTATCAGCTCGGGTCGCTTGGAACCCCAACCAAGGTGGTACGAAAAAAAAGTATCGGGGACTACGTACTGCACCCAATGGAAAAGCTCCCAAAAGTAAGCTGACCCGACCCAAACTAAACCCAACCGTGGGGTACTATGCAATGGAAAAGCGCCATTGGATAACACTGTGTTGAGCAACTACAGACCAATCTCAAATCTTCCTTTGTAACGGTGGCAGTTCAAAAAACACAAAATTAACAAAAATTAAATTTAAGTGCCTGAGGCAAGAATCGAACCCGGGTCTCGCTGGGCAAGAGGCGGAGCTACTGTCCACTACACCAGGGAATTACGATTGAGATCTACAACTTTAATACATTTGTTCGGGCGCCAGACAGTTTTAAATCTGTCAAATTTCATAAATTGAACCCAGGATAACTCAAATATACCACTTGTTACATACATAAACCAAAAACACAGATCGTTTAAATTTTTCCTTTTCACAATTTTAATTAATAGATGACTTCAAAACAACATAACAGTCAAGTAAACTTAACACACAATTCACACTTTGAAGCTTTTCCCGTTTACATCGGCAATAAACGCCAAATTCAGAGAAATAACAAAACAACAAACAACAAACAAGCCCAGTTTGTTGATCACACAGGTAATCCTAAAAGAAAAACCTAAGGACAAAAATCAAAATACAAAGGCTCAGTAACTGTGTTAAATAAATAAATAATAAATAAATATATGTATGCGTTTGTGAGGATGTGTGCACAATGTGATGTAAGAGAATGTTTTGGGCCAAAATGTTTAACTCACTGACCCGAAGAGAGCAGGTAGGAAGGACTGCGTGAGAACAGCGATGGATTTTCCCAACTTTAGACACTGAGGGTATACTTTGTAAACTCCACAAAGACAGCATGCACGGGTGCATCAGGGAAACATGGTAAACTCGCACATGGAACTCACAGACGCCTTCATTTCCAACATGCTTTCGGGTTCTCTCACGTGACCACACGAACTATGACCCCCTCCGCATGACACAAGCTTTGGCTTTATAGTTGCAGGGTTAATTACTAACACACACCTCCAATTACTTGAGGTAAGTAACATACAAATATACACAGAGCTTTTCCACTCCGTCACACTCTCCCTCCCTTGCTGAAACAACCCATGGTTGTTTAAAGAGCTCAGAAACCTAGAAAATCTTCTTCATCTGAAGTCTCATGGAAAAGATCCTGAAGTCGGATTCTCTCTTGGCTTTCGAGTTCTTCAGCAGTGGGATAGCACATTTTAAGATTGCACACATGAGCCGTGCGCAAATCTTCTCCTGTTGCTTCTAGTGTTATGCGGTAATTTAAAGGTCCAAGTTGTTTTAACACACGATATGGTCCTCTCCATTTTGGAGCTAACTTGGCACTGAATTTATTCTGTGCACTGGAAAGAGGAAAGTTGCGGAGCCATACCCGATCTTTATTCTTGAATGTCACATCTTGTCTTTTTTTGTTGTAGTTGCGGAGCTGTCGGTGTTGGGATCTCCTAATACTCTCTCTTGCCTGAGCTTGCAGGTGCTTAAGGTGAGTAACTACATCGTAGCAGGAATCATCAGGAGTGAGGTTTGTACCATGCAGAATTTTGTCCATTGGCCCTTTCAGTTTTCTCCCAAGTTGCAATTCGGCTGGGCTTACACCAATGGTTTCCTGAATGGCAGAGTTCATGGCAAAACGTAATTCTGGTAGGAATTGATCCCACTTACTGTGATTGTCATCTACATAAACTGAAATCATGTTCTTGAGGGTCCTGTTCACTCTTTCGGTCATATTAGTTTGTGGATGATATGCAGTTGTTAACTTAGGAGTGACCTTCCATTTTAAACAGATTTCCTTGAACACAGAAGACATGAATTGGGATCCTCTGTCAGACAAAATGAAATCAGGAACTCCCCACCGGGTTAGGATTTCTTGTCTAACAATTTTTGCAATATTTTGTGCAGTGGCTTTCCGCATTGGAAAAAACTCAGACCATCGTGTGAAATAGTCCACAAAAACTAAAAGGTACTCGTTTTGCTGTGTGCTTTTAGGTAGCGGACCCATGATATCAACTCCCAACATTTCATTTGGACGAGTGACAGTAATGGACTGGAGTTTTCCTGCAGGTTTCTGGTTATCATGTTTAAGTGTTTGGCACTTCACACATCTTTTGACGTATTGCCTGACATCTGACCACAGTCTAGGCCAAAACGCCACTTCCTGGAGCCGTTTGTAGGTTTTATAGATTCCTAGATGACCACTCAAAGGATGAGAATGATAATGCTCAAGGAGAGTTGGTCTAAGACTGGCAGGAACATACACTCTGTGCTGTGTCTGATCATTTGCCCGTTGCATTTTGCGGTATAACTTGTCTTCGATTACTTCGTATTGTTCCATTTGAGGGATTTGTTTGTTGACTATTTCTTGGAATAGTTTGACAATCTCATCATCCTTATGTTGTTCCTCCCACAGGACAACATCGGTGATTGGTAGTTCAGAGTGTGGGGTTGTCTGTTGTTTTGTGTACAAGGTGCATTTGGCTGGGATTGGTGATCTAGACAAAGCATCAGGGGCTGCATTGAGTTTTCCCTTACGATATTCAATGATGAAGTTGAATTTTTGGAGTCTCAAAACCCATCGAATAAGACGACTGTTGGCCTTTGTGGATCCCATGACCCACTGCAGGGCTGCATGGTCTGTGACTACTGTGAAAAGTTTGTGTTCAATGTAATGTTGCCACTTCTCTAAGGCCCAAACAACTGCCAAACACTCTTTTTCTGTGGCACTGTAGTTCACCTCAGCTCTGTTTAATGTTCGGCTAGCATATGAAATGACAACTTCATTGTTAGGATCCTTTCGTTGCGTGAGGATGGCACCCAGTCCAGCATCACTGGCATCAGTATATATGATGAAAGGAACCTGAAGATCAGGATGACCAAGAACAGGAGGTGTGATGAGGTTTGCTTTCAGCTGATCAAATGCTTGTTGGCACTGTGGTGACCAGTTAAACATCTGACCTTTTTTCTTCAAGGTGTTGAGAGGCTCAGCAATTTTTGAAAAATCTTGCACAAATCTGTGATACCAGCCGGCTAGTCCCAAGAAACGTTGAACTTCCTTGAGGTTACGGGGAACAGGAAAATTGCGTATAGCCTCTACTTTGCTCAGGTCAGCAGTGATTCCTTTAGCGCTGACTACATGGCCCAGAAATGTGATTTCGGAGAGACAGAACTTGCATTTTTTCAGGTTAATGGTTAACCCAGCGTTTTCAAGCCTCTGAAGTACTGACTGAAGATCCTGGAGATGTTGCGACTCGGTGGATGAATAGATAATAATATCATCGATATATACGAAGCATATCTTACTTCTTAGGTCTTCCAGAACTTTCTCCATCAGCCTTTGGAATGTAGCTGGTGCATTTTTTAGACCAAAAGGCATTGTGTTAAAATGGTATAATCCAGCAGACACGATGAAAGCTGTCTGTGCTTTGCTATTGGGATCCATGTTCACTTGCCAATAGCCACTATTGAGATCAATGCTTGAGAAAATTGAGGCTCCCGAGAGGGATTCCAGAATTTCAGAAATGTTTGGAATTGGGTAGGCATCACTTTCGGTTATTGCATTGATTTTACGGTAATCTACACAAAATCTTAGCTTTCCATCTTTCTTTGGTACCATGACTACGGGTGAAGCCCAACTGGAGTGTGATGGCTCCACTATTCCATCTCTCAACATGACTTCTAATTGTTCTTCCATTGCTTGTTGTTTTACAGGGTTTAATCTGTATGGTCGTTGCTTGATTGGGACTTGGCAAGTGGTGTAGATACAATGTTGTAAGACATCCGTTCTTCCAATTCGGTGAGTGCATACTTTAGGGTGGCTTCCTAAGATTTGAGTTAAGTGGTGTTTGGCATCTGGAGGTAAATGTGCTTTTCCCACCGCATCTTTGATTAATGTAACATCATCTGTGGTGTCATTGTGAAGCATGGTGCACAAGGGTTGAGGGGGTGGAATTGCACTTAACAATGTCATGTTTGATGGAACTTTCTTGGGTAGTTTTCCCTCTTCCTTAAGGGGTAGACTCATAAGAGGTTCACTAGCATTTCCTGGCTGAAATGGATACTCTTTAGTAAGATCATACTTAAAGTAGTATTTCAGTTCA
This sequence comes from Paramisgurnus dabryanus, assembly GCF_030506205.2. NCBI lineage: Eukaryota > Metazoa > Chordata > Actinopteri > Cypriniformes > Cobitidae > Paramisgurnus > Paramisgurnus dabryanus. The sequence continues at coordinate 37,949,482 of NC_133337.1, read as the reverse complement.
CTGACATCAATTTGCAGTCCACTAAAAAAAATGAAGTCCAAACCCAGGACTATGGCATAAGCTAAAGCTTGGGAAGAAAGGATAACAACAGGTAATGTAACAGCTTTATCCTGCAGTTGAATAGTGGCATTTAACCATCCTATAGGTCTCTCAGCTTGTCCATTGGCTAGATAAAGTGGTCCACATGTCCATTGTTGTACTTGTTCCAGGGTTGCAAATTGTTTAAGAAGGCTTTCGTGAATGAGTGTGTAACTGGCACCAGTGTCCACGATCGCTTTTCCCATCCATGTAGCAAGGCGAACAGGTACTACCAACTGTTGTGGTATGGTCATGGGTGCAGGGTTTCTCTGAAGTTCTCTTTGAGGTTGAGTGTTTTCTGAAGAAGCAGCTACAGTGTTGTTAGTTGATCGTCCACCTGACTTTGCAGAGTGGTGAGAAGGTTTTGAACGGTTATATTGCTGACCAGATGATTGTTGGGATGCTGGGGGTGCATACATTGGGCAGTTTCCTGGGGAATGTTGTCCATTGCATCTCCAACATAGAACTGGAGGTTTCTCAGTCTGACGGTTAGGTAGTGATTTGACTTGTTTGTGTTCCAAACGACCTTCGTAACGAAGCTGTTGCTCATGGTCTCTCTCTAGTTGGTGACCCAGCCTGACCAAATCCTCAACTGTATTCACTCGTCCTCGTAACTGGCTTGCAAGGTAAGGTTTAATATTCTTCAAGATCATTTTAACAATCTCATTTTCTGTAAAATCTGCTTTCCATCTTCTACATAGTGCTCGGTACGTGAATGCAAAGTCTCTAATTGTTTCTTTCTCACCCTGTATTTTAGTGCGGACTCGTTCAGCCAACTCGTCCTCGTAGTCTTCGGCTAGAAAAGCAGAACGAAATGCGGTCTCAAACTCCTTCCAAGTTGCTATGCTAGAACGACTGACCTCCCACCAGTCTCTTGCAGTGCCATGCAACACTGTGCGGAAGGTAGCCATGAGATCTGCATCAGACAAAGGATGAAGAGCTAGAAAATCATGACACTTGGTTAAGTACAATAAAGGATCAACATCATCCATTGGTCGTCCAAAAGTGGGGAAGGTTAACCTGATGTGGTCACTCTTAATTATGGGGTTAAGTAATAAATTTGGAACAATTTCTGTTGATGGAGGTAATGAATGGCTAGTATCAGGAACTTGAGTGGTTTGAGTTGAAACAGTTTCCACAGTTTCTTCAGGTGAAGCTTGAAATTTCTCATTCAGATCTGCCACACCAGTGAGACACTTGTCTGCTTGAATTGCACATTGTTCCATTTTTGAAGTTAGTTGATCAAAGCTTTTCAGAAATGTATCCTTCATTCCTTTTAAATCCTGCTGGACCTCCACCTGAAGCTGTTCTACCATGAATCGAATTTCATTGATAATAAGCGATTCTCGGTCATGCAATTCTTCTGAAATCATTAATTTCACAGCCTTAAGTAGTTGATCAATTTGAGACGTCTCTTGCTGTTTATCAGCTGTCAGAAGTGTAATGACTTGGTGCTTATTTGACTCCACTTGAGCAGCAAGTTCTGTGATCTGAATCTTGTGGTGTGAAGAGGAAGTCTTCATGGCTTGGGTAAGTTCTTTCAAAGTTTCCTCTTGTCTGTCCATTGATTGCATCAATTGGTCCCAGTTACTCTGAAACTGAGCTGTGAAACGTTGGGGTATTTCTCTCCCAGGGGTGGGAAGGACTCCAGGCAGATCCTGTTGGACCACTGAAGATAATGAGGGTGAAGTGATCTCAGTTGATGTACAAAGTTGCATATGATCATTTCCTGTGGCCCAAGTTAGAGGTTGTTCTGGAGGTGGTAAAGTAGGGGATTTCACATACATGTGTGTTTCAGGATAAACACTGCTTTGTGTGGTTGTATGGCCATATAAGACAGAACCATGAGATTGATCTCCGGGGATAGGGGGTTGTCGTAAAGAATAAGGCCAGTTTGGAGTGGAAATGCTAGGAGCATCAAAGTCTTCCATATCCACAAATGTGGATTGTGGGGGAGGGGTAGTGGCCATCTCTACAAATTGAGTGTGTGTGTGTATGTGTGTGTGTGTGTAAAATAAAAAAAAATTCTAAATGAAAGGGTTATTTTTTTTGGGAAAACAAATATTGGGGTTAAAAAAAAATAGCAGGGTTATCAAAAACTGCTGTAGATTAACCATTCATGGTCAATACACTTTTCCAACCAGCAATAGAAAATACATATATATGCAAATATATTCAGTCAACAACTCAACCTCTTCAATGAATATAATTGGTCAAAAGATTGTCAAAATTCCATTTCAATTTAACAGCATTCAACACCAATGTTCATTTTGTGACCAAATAAATAATCCAAAATTCACACATTTGAAATTTTTTTTTTTTTTGAAGATTAAACAGTTCACATTCATTGGTTAATCAATTCATTGTCTAAACAAAAGGTTCAAAATGTTCATAAACCAGATTCAAATTATGCAAATCACTTCAAGTCAACACAGTCACTGATTGTTCAACTTATTCATATTCATTTACAGTTTCAACATTTCATAAACAATTAATTCACTGATTCAGAGTCAAACAGTTCATTCACAAAAGTGAATCAATCTCACATCAGTTCATCACAATTACTTAATTCAGTTCCAGTGTTCATATACAAATTTCAATGCATTCAAACGTTTAAAGTCTTTCAAGGCTCCTTCAAGTTAAATGCAACAAATGTCCCTGTTTGGGCGCCACTTCTGTAACGGTGGCAGTTCAAAAAACACAAAATTAACAAAAATTAAATTTAAGTGCCTGAGGCAAGAATCGAACCCGGGTTTCGCTGGGGGAGAGGCGGAGCTACTGTCCACTACACCAGGGAATTACGATTGAGATCTACAACTTTAATACATTTGTTCGGGCGCCAGACAGTTTTAAATCTGTCAAATTTCATAAATTGAACCCAGGATAACTCAAATATACCACTTGTTACATACATAAACCAAAAACACAGATCGTTTAAATTTTTCCTTTTCACAATTTTAATTAATAGATGACTTCAAAACAACATAACAGTCAAGTAAACTTAACACACAATTCACACTTTGAAGCTTTTCCCGTTTACATCGGCAATAAACGCCAAATTCAGAGAAATAACAAAACAACAAACAAGCCCAGTTTGTTGATCACACAGGTAATCCTAAAAGAAAAACCTAAGGACAAAAATCAAAATACAAAGGCTCAGTAACTGTGTTAAATAAATAAATAATAAATAAATATATGTATGCGTTTGTGAGGATGTGTGCACAATGTGATGTAAGAGAATGTTTTGGGCCAAAATGTTTAACTCACTGACCCGAAGAGAGCAGGTAGGAAGGACTGCGTGAGAACAGCGATGGATTTTCCCAACTTTAGACACTGAGGGTATACTTTGTAAACTCCACAAAGACAGCATGCACGGGTGCATCAGGGAAACATGGTAAACTCGCACATGGAACTCACAGACGCCTTCATTTCCAACATGCTTTCGGGTTCTCTCACGTGACCACACGAACTATGACCCCCTCCGCATGACACAAGCTTTGGCTTTATAGTTGCAGGGTTAATTACTAACACACACCTCCAATTACTTGAGGTAAGTAACATACAAATATACACAGAGCTTTTCCACTCCGTCACACCTTTCATAGGCAAGATCATTGAAAAGTTGTTTTCAATCAGCTGAACAAATTCTTAATTTCTAATGGTTACTTTGACATTTTTCAATCTGGCTTCCGACCGCACCACAGTACAGAGACAGCGCTCATAAAGATAATAAATGATATTCGCCTCAATACAGACACAGGCAAACTATCAGTGTTGGTGCTACTCGACCTCAGTGCTGCTTTTGACACTGTCGATCACAACATACTTCTTGACAGGCTGGAAAACTGGGTCAGGCTTTCTGGGATGGTCCTGAAATGGTTCAGGTCATATTAAGAAGGGAGAGGTTATTATGTAAGTATAGGTGGCCATAAATCTGAGTGGACATCCATGACATGCGGAGTCCCGCAAGGCTCAATTCTTGCGCCACTCCTGTTCAACCTGTATATGCTCCCACTAAGCCAAATAATGAGAGAGAACCAAATTGCCTACCACAGTTATGCAGACGACACTCAGATCTACTTAACTCTATCCCCTAACGACTACAGCCCCATTGACTCCCTGGGCAAATGCATTAATGAGGTTAACAGTTGAATGTGCCAAAACTATCTTCAGTTAAACAAAGAGAAAACTGAAGTCATTGCGTTTGGAAATAAAGATGAAGTTCTCAAGGTGAATGCATACCTTGACGCTAGGGGTCAAACAACTAAAAATCAAGTCAGGAATCTTGGTGTGATTCTGTAGTCTGACCTTAGTTTCAGTAGTCATGTCAAAGCAATAACTAAATCAGCATATTATCACCTCAAAAAGGTCGCAAGAATTAGACACTTTGTTTCCAGACAAGACTTAGAGAAACTTGTGCATGCTTTCATCACCAGCAGGGTGAATTATTGTAATGGCCTCCTCACTGGCCTTCCCAAAAAGACCATTAGACAGCTCCAGCTCATTCAGAACGCTGCTGCCAGGATTCTGAGCAAAACCAGAAAATATGAACATATCACACCAGTCCTCAGGTTTCTACACTGGCTACCAGTTACATTTAGGATTGATTTTAAAGTATTATTAATGGTATATAAATCACTCAATGGACTAGGACCTTAATACATTGCAGATATGCTCATTGAATATAAACCCAACAGATCATTAGGATCACATCAGCTAGAAATACCAAGGGTTCACTCAAAGCAAGGAGAGTCAGCTTTTAGCTATTATGCCAGTCACAGCTGGAACCAGCTTCCAGAAGAGATCAGATGTGCTCCAACAGTAGTCACATTTAAATCCAGACTCAAAACACATCTGTTTAGTTATGCATTTACTGAATGAGCACTATGCTGGGTCTGAACTGATTGCACTAAAACAAAGCGGGGCGTCCTTGTGTTTTACATGGATTTACATTTTAATGGACCCTAATGCAAGAATTCTTCCAATAAGTGGTCCGGAGTCAGGACACAATCAACTTGGACATAAAGTGGTGGTGCCTGCAAATTACACGAGTGAGGCTGGATAAGTGCTGGCAGCATAAGGAAAGCAACCTTCAATCCGGCCCTCGTGGCCAATCTGGGCCTGCGACCAAGTGTCAACCTCGTTTCTTCAGGGAAGAGAAACATAACCCTAAAGGCCTCACAGTGCAGCCCAGCGATCAGCCCTTTCCCAACTCTATTGAGAGGACCTTTGGGGTCTTAAAGCCCCTTGAGCGCCTCATTACAAAGTTGTCAAATGGGTAAAGTGGTAGAATATGAACCCGTCAGTGCGTTGAGAGGAACAGAAATGTAAATATTTTTAAAATCCTGAGGTGACTGACTTAGATGGCTTAGTATTTCTTAAGTTTTAGTGGATGACTGTTGATTGTCTGTTGATTCCTAACCGCAAGAAGATGTAGATTATGAAGAAATCGGTGTAATGTTAATTTCAGATGAAGTAAATCAGATTACAAAAGTTTCTGCAGACACAGTCAAGGTTGTAAAACTCACTGCAGAAGTCACATTGGCTCTTGTTTAATGTCAGATGTTTGTACTGTATGTCATGAATTGTATTACTTAGTAATTTGTCTCATATTTGTACTGATTCATGTTTTTCTTTGCTTGATAGCCTTGAGACAACATGCATGGTTTCTTTTATTAGACCAGGGATGGGCAACTTCGGTTCTGGAGGGCCGGTGTCCTGCAGAGTTTAGCTCCAACCATTATTTAACACCTGATGCAGCCAATAAAGGTCTTACTAGGTATACTAGAAACTTTTAGGCAGGTATGCTGAGGCAAGTTGGAGCTAAACTCTGCAGGACACCGGCTTTCCAGGACCGAAGTTGACCATCCCTGCATTAGACAGATAGACATAGTTTAACCCGAGAGACGGCGAAGGCCTCAAAGATGAATCTGAGATTCTAATGGCTGTTAACTTTTTCATGAATTCAGATTGTGTGAGTGTAAATGTGAGTCCCTTCAGCTAAAAACATAAACTGCTTTCATTAGATCTATTTAAAAGAAAAACATTAAAAATGTGTTTATATTATACAGTGTTAAGAAAAATTATGTGAACCTTTTGGAATTTCATGGTTTTCTGAATTAATTTATTAATGTATTTTTCATAATATCAAAATGTATTTTTCTTTCGGGGTATAGTTTTGATTCAGAAGTAATAATGGAATGATGGAACCAGATGTAAATAAAGATGTGACGCGATGTCTCTCTAGTCCAAAAAACTTTTAGGACAACATCAGGCACTTAAACCTTGAGCCTGGAGCTTCTGTTTGAGCTGGACTTTGTCGTCATAAATCAAACCTGTGGGGCTGAAACGTCACTAAATCAACTTTAATTGCTTATTGATCCAAAAATCATCAGATTTTCTGGTCGTACCTCCGGTCTGCATGTGGTTTGTCATCTAAAGCAAATGCTTTCATGAATTTGTGGATGATGCGTGTAAAACCTGGAACAAATATTGTGTCCTCAGATCTTACTGGTAAAAATAAAGACTGAAAATACACTCATTATTACATTTTAGAAGCAGTTGAAGCTGCTCGCTCGCTTTAGCTATAAAGCAACAGACAAGCAGGCCGGATGAAAACTGACCTTTAGCTCTAACAGCCTTGAACTAAAGTAGCTCAGCATTGATTTAATGCATTTCTATGATAAACGGTGCATGTACTTAATGTGCATGTCAATAATGTCATTTCATCTTAAAAAAAACACTTGATTTATTTATTAATTGTTTATCATTCTTGAGTTAAAGGTCAAAGGATATTGTTGGTGACATTTCTTGGCTTATGCAGTTGTTGCAATGATGTCATAGCCAGCACGTGGGACCTCGCGTTGTTTCCTTGTCACTTCTCGCGTGCGTATGGTTGTGAGACTTAGTTTGGGGACCGGGACAAAGTTGTCGGCTATTCTTCCTATGGTAAAGTCATGCCGTGTGAAACCCTCCTGTTGACATTTCCTTCGTGCAGTGTGAAACAAGCAGCGGCTGAACGCTACCCCCAAAGGTGAATGCAAAGGTGGATGCTGCACATTGGTGATGGTTGAAAAGAATCTCCCTTTCATATGTAAGCCGCTTTGAGTGCTATATAAATGTAACGAATTATGATTATTATAGCAGAATGATGTCATCATTGAAGGTTACGGGTGGGAATAGCTCTGTCCCACATCCACACTCGGACCTTTCCAGTTGATCTAAAGTCACAGTCAAATCTGAACATTAAGAAGGAAAATGAATGAAATGCAAAAGCACAATCACTTTATCTAAATGTCGATGTCATTCTATCATGATATTGCATTTTTATGTATTTCTGTATAAACAAATAAAATGCTTAAAAGTTATTCAATAGTGGGTGATCTTAGAAATGCACCTGAATTGGGTTGATCGATTGTCTGGCATTTCAGTAGAGTTCTGAGTTGTCTGGAAGGCACTGAAGAAAACTAAACTCTTATCCTTTAGATCTTTAATATAGGAATGGAGATGATTCAAGAAACTCACTGAGCGTTTTTAAACGAAAAAAATCAACAGCTTTGCTTTTCGGCTTTTGTTAGAGGAGGACACTGTATGGCCACACACTCGCTGACTCGGATGACTCTGTCCTTCTTCAGACTGTCATGTTATCACAATCATTAGACGAAGCGACTCTGTTCCTCAGCCAATTAGATCTGTACCGCGAGTCTTTGAGGAAGACAGGGACTGACATTTCCCTTAGAAATGCCTGTGTGGTCATTATGAGAAGCACTTTATAATAAACCATTCTTCTTCTCGTCTCTTCAATTGAAAGATCTTAACAATGAGAAATTAGAGAAGGAAGAAAATGCAGTTATCTTTGCAAACATTTTCTCTTTCAAAATGTCAGAAACTGAATACTAATATTCCATGTGACTCAAAGGAATGGGTTCATTTTTAAATCTAACCCTGATAAGAGTGCTTCCCATGTTTGTTATTGATACATTTATGAATAATTGTTAAGGGTTCATATAAAGAAATTGTCATCTTTGGTTAACACATCCACAGACCATTTACAGGCAACCTATATTGTGCACAGAAACAACAATGGCAGGTCTACAGCCTTCCTGTAGCTCAGGTCTGGTACACAGTATTGTGTTAACAGTGCAATGGCCGTGGGTTTGATTCCCAGGAAACATTCATACAGTACTGATCTAAGGTACTCTATACCTCGAATGGTATGTCAAAGTACCGCAGGAGCGATTTCAAGAAACCGTACGGAGAAGTCTAATTTCGACTCGCTCTGGTGGTACTTTGACGTCATCCGCCTGTCAATTCTTGCGGAAGCGCATGAAGTCGAACACACGTCTTAAACTTCATGGCATGTGACCTTGCAAGAGTGATTTTTGATAGGCTGTCTGTAAAAACAAAAAATTTCCACAGGCTGCAATTAACAACCTGATTAACTCTATGTGAAGGAGATTAGACATAAGGCAAATTGTGGTCATACCAGATACTGACTGGTTTTCGGACCTAGCCCAATACAGTAAAACCTGGCCTTTTATTGTGGTCAGCCTAAGGCACGCCTGTGCAATAAGAATACTGTCTAATCAGCATCTTGATAGGCCACACCTGTCAGGTGGAAACAGATTTAGAAAGAAATCGGCCTTTTGTGTACAAAGAAAAATTCTTAGATCTTTGATTTCAGCTCATGAAAAATGGGGGCAAGTGTTTATTAATATATTTTCATTCAGTGGAATATAAATAAAATATCTATGTATTTATATATAGATTATATATCATATTACATCTAACAATGGCAAATGCATCACTGCTGTAGGCCTAAAAGTCAACGTGAGCCGCCTAAGTCAATCATATAATCACTTTGACATTGTTGACTAACTATAATATATTCATTTATTATAGAAAAGTGTGGATTGACGTAAGATTAATTTTACCCAGGGCCCTCATGCTGTACAGCCAGCAAAGGAATGAGTTCCTCTTATCAAAGGACCCTGATAACAGAATGATCAGGCCTGATACAAAACCTGACTTTCCTCATAGAAACATCAAATTTTAGTAGTAACCTCAACACTCGCTTCACCCGAAGAAAACTATTTAGTGCTAAGCATGTTGAATATAACCAGACAGAATCTAATTTCATTTCAAGACTGTCTTCTTGTATTGTGATGCGTTGCTTTAAACGTTTCCATATAATGATTGATCTTTCTTTTTTCTTCTTTACTCCTCCAGTCTGTGTTTGGAGAAAGATTGTGCTCCGCCACCTTAAAGGGACTCTTCACCCATTTGCATTAATCTTTGTATAGTTAGAACCCCAGTCATGTTTTGAAATGGTTATGCATCATTTCCTCAGTTTCGCCTGAGACAGGAGAAATACAGATTTCAGTGTTGCACTTCCTTCTTTCAGTGATGTAAAAATCACCATTTTGCATCACTGAAAGCTTGAAGTCCAATATCTTTGTTGAGGGGGTGAGACTACAAACACCCCTTTTCTTGGTCAAATAGGCACCAAATTCTATATGTATGTTACCTTTCGACTACAAATAAAACACACTTTTAATAAAGATTAATGTTTCTACAGTTGAAATGCTCCTTTAAAGTGCCCATATTATGAAAAACTCACTTTTTCTGGGTTTTGGGGTGTTATTTTGTGTCTCTGGTGCTTCCACACGCATACAAACTTGGAAAAAATCCATCCATGCTGTTTTGAGTGAGATACAGGTTTCTGAATGTCCTTTGCCTTGAGTCTCAGATTGCACCATGTGAAAATCAGCTCTGTTGTGACGTAACTAGCCTTTTCGTCACATTCCGTTTGAATTATGTTTTACAATTCTACATGAACATACTAAGTAATAGTGTTTTGCCAAACTAACCAGGACCGGGCCTTACCGACCCGGCTTTTCCGACAAGGCTAACGTACCCCCAAGTCTCTTATCACTTTCCCAAGATAGGGTCCGGACCTCCTGCTAGCTTCTAGCAATTAGCATTCTGTCCACAAGCAGTATACATCCCCCGCTGGGTCTTAATTTCTGTAATTTGCGAAAATAATGTGTTTGAAAATGTTTTATAATGGGAATATGTTAGCATTGTCCAGGGAAAACGAAAAATCTTTTCTGCTTGATTTGTCTGTTGGCAATACATAAACCGTTAATAATAATATAAAATCTATAAAATAATAATACAGTCTGCACTGCTCCCGATAACATTGAGCATGCGCACATGACGTTAGTAGTGGGGCGTGATCAAAGGAGCAGTAGCTCATAAATATGTAATGATCACCTCAAAATGCCACAATCTGAAATCCACTGAAATAGAGGCTACTAGAGATGGGTAACAATCTTTTCCTACAAGCTATTTCGAGCAAACAACTTTTGAAACATATTTTATGGAACTCATACACCTATTTAACTTGTAAAAAGCAGTCATAAGATGGGCACTTTAAAGGACCCCTCTGCTGTCTAACTGGATCACGAGGAGGCGAGGAACAAGATGTGTATTGCATGGGCGTAGATTTAGGGTGGGACGCTAGGGACATGTCCCTACCAATATTTAGGGAAGACTGAATTGTCCCTATAATTTTGACCAAACATTAATCTGTATTTATATATGAACACTGATGTCCGTCTTATTCTTGTGTTTTCTATTTTATACTTATTATATAGTTTTTCAGGAATCATTTAAAGCTGTAGTCTACGATGTTGAAAATCGGTTGAGAAAGCCTGAGACGGTTAGTAAGTTTTAAAAAACTCATCCCGCCCCTCTGTGCTACCTGATCCCTCCCACCGGGAAACGAACTGAACAACGTCACTCATTCAAGCTTTGAACACTGGTAGTAAACATCAGAACAGAGATTTACCGAGCAGTAAACACATAAAGCCTTGAAGGAATGAACAATTACAATTATGATTGCAATTGACGTTATTTACATTCACAACAACGTTTGGCATACGTTTCCCCTCCTGAGCTTCAAGATTTTTTTCCATTAGTGAGATGTTGCTGCTTCGCTAGCTAACATACACTGACACAAATTTCATGTCGCAGGCACGAGAGGGGCGGGGTGGTGTGCGATGGGGTGGAGATGCGATCGCGAGGTGGATTTTCAAGTGTATCGGGATTTGATGAGAGCAGTTAACCAATGTAAGCTGTCCGGCCGGAAAGTTTACATTGGTCAATTTATCTGCCGCCGTACACCCAATAGACTGAATGGATTTTTTAAATTCTTTTTTCTCTTCATATTGTTAGGATTTTACTGTAGAACCATAACCAGCATCTAAACGAGTTTATTAATAATGAACAATCTTTGAAATCGTAGACCATAGCTTTAAATGAGATTAGAAATCTTTTCCAATCCCGTTCTGTAAAAATAACTCTCTATGTGGTACACAAACGGTTAACAGCTTTCGTACTCTGCAAAGTATTATTATATCCACTTTAACTGTTTCATGCACAAAAAGTTGTGTCACATAACAATTCAAGGACAGTGTTTTCACCAATACACGACAATCCCATGTTAACCTGAGGAGTTGCAAACTTGTGTCAACCTTTTATAAATGGGGTGGCAAGGTTATTTAGGGGGTCCCTAATCCATGAAAGAAAATAACCCCAACATGGTAAAAACATGAATTCATGTCATGATTGCTGAATACTTTACATTACTGCACTGTGATCATTACTTGCACAGATGTAGACATAATGTAAGGTTGCATTTTAAACTTAAACAATTTTTTTTAATAACTGTCTGTTAATGAAAAGAAGATTTAATGTGAACTACAGAAACGTTAATAAATGTTGTTCAGGAAACAGCATGATATACATACCTACTTCAACACTGGGATTTTTTGGCAAAATTAAATTAAGAATTAAATATTAATTGCATATTCTTCAATGATATAAAGTTAATATGAATTCATATATGTTACAATGTGATTTTCTTTTTTTTTTTTGACAAAGACTTAAACAGTTACTGTTTATTAGGCTCTAGGACATAAATTAGGAATTGTTTATTATAGTAAATTAAATTTGGGATGGCACCGGGGGTGGCGAGTCAGATGTCACTGAGTAAAGTGCATACTGAGTTATATGTCAAGTAAACGGTGATAAACAGTTTTTGCAGTCCGACCATTTTATTTATGTCCCCACCAATGCCAGAATCAAACCTACGCCCTTGGTGTATTGTATAGTTATTGTGAAGGTAGATTCATTTCAGACAGTAAGTTTAATGTTGGTGGTTAATATAACACTGATTTAACACATGCTATGTACATTTTATTGCACTTAGGATTAGGCATGTTTTCTGATTTTCAAATGCAGCACAACTCCCAGCCACACAACCATCACAGTTTTAATAAATACTTCATAGAATAAAGTTCATTGTGTTTCAAATCACATTAACAAAACATGTAACACAGTGACTGTGTTTACTGTAGAAAATGGGTCATGTCTGCTCAAATATATGAATGTTTTGGCATATCAAATACAGTCAGGCTTACAATAAACAGTGAATCGAGTAGACATAAATAAATTACATTAACATTTTAAATATCAAGCAAGATGACTTTAAATACAGTATATGACAACATTAAGAGAGTTACTCTTGTGTAGATTATTTCACAGTCTACAACCTCAAAACATTTCACACTTATTGAACTCTCAGTTCGTTTTTGTTTGGAAACGGCATACAATCTTTCTGAATGGTCTACACTTATAACTGGATTCACATACATGTCCACATACAGTTATTGATTACAATAGTTTAAAACAAGGTCAAATGTATATATTACATCTGTATTTTTGGATTACCTGACTTTTTTGTTGTCATGGTGTAGATTTATTCAACTTCTACAGAACTCATCGGCTTTAATTCTTGTCTAATGATTGTAGCATTAGCATAATATAGTTAATATATTCAACAATGTTGTCTAGCATGACATCCACATACAATCCAAATGTTCAGAATATGCACAGTATACTGTGTGTGATGTGTCTTTAAGGTTAAATTTGAATTGTTTTATAAGCTGATGAACTTTAATGTAAACCAGAACTTTTAGGAAGCATTATATCTCTCATGTCCAGAAGGCCCTGATCCAGCGCCCTCACAAACGCATCTGAACAGGTACGTTTACTCTCTCTAAAGCTTGACACGCAGAACAGAATGCGATCAGACTGTGGGTTATAACAAACACCGTAACCATCAGGAACCACTGGACCATAGCAACAAAACATCTCAGCTGCGGTGGGAACCTGGAGGGACAAATACATACAGTACTGTATCTGAACATAACACTTCATCTATTAAATTCATTTACAATGAGATCTTGATAGGCATTACTATACAGCACTGTTATATACATTCATCATAGTCTGAGCTGCATAATGTACAATTTCCTACATTGTTTTCTTCATGTATTCAAACGAGCAATTCAAAAGCTCTTAAAGCAACACTATGTAGTTTTTTTTTACCTTTAAATAATGTCTCTAAAATTATTTCAGTGATAGAACAACTTTTAACTGGACAAATTGTACTGTTGCTGCAACCTGAGCAACCTCCTAGCTGCTACAAGCACACTCTGAAAGTGGCGGTGGAGGGTAGAGCACACCGCCCCGCCCCTCCCCCTGCCTGCAGAAGAGTGTCTGATACCAGGCACTGTTGCGCTTTTCAACCACATGGGGGAGCTGTAAGTCATTTTTACATGGAAACTACATAGTGTTGCTTTAATATCAATGTACGTACTTTTTTAATAGTTAGGCTTAAGGTTAGGTTAGCCGTAAAATAGATGTATCCACTTCCTCAACTTCAAATCTTAACATGTGAGGGTTTATACTTTGTGATAGGTATTGTGTATATAACAGGCTGGTGTTACCTGACTGGTTGACAGGATGAAGTTGTTACTGATTTGATATGTTTCATCAGTGAAAATCTCTGGTGTCTGTATTTTTATAGTGTTGGCCATTTCACGCAGTCCCAATAAGTGATTGTCTGTGCCCATTCCTGCAATGACCTGCAGACAGATCGGACAAATGGTCATTAAATTGACACAAGCGTAAAGGGAGCGAGGTTTGTCGTCTCTCACCAGAGCTGTGATTCGTGTCTGAGCGTCCACAGCAGTTTGCAGTATCTTCATCTTTTCTGTGTCCTGAATGTGGGACACGAGACGCGGTTAAAGCGAATGGGAACGTGTGAGTTTAAGAGCAGATGTTGTGTGCTTGCTCATTTCACGCAGTCGTGCATGAAGGGCGGAGAGGAAAAAAATGTTGAAACCTGAGTGGATGTCGTGTCATCAGTCATGGCCTTTGCAAAGTCAAGAGCCTCGGGAGTCGCGGAGCGGATGTTGTCCACACGGCCCTCGCGGAAACGTCGCAGTGATGCGCTCTCATAGGTGGCCACAAGCTTTCTGTAACATCTGAACAAAAACACAACGTGGCCAAATCTTGAAGATTTTTGTAGCTCCAGAGAAGAGCAATTCTGCTCACCTGTAAATGGCCAGCTGAAGAGACACTTGTATGTAAGCATCAGGACTCATCTTCTGCTGTTTGATAAACTCCTTCCCATAAAGTTTAAATGTAAAAACTTTCAGGTCTAGATTCCTTACAAGTCTGGGGAGGATCAAAGCAAAGGCGAAGAACTGATGTTAAGATTTTTTTTAAATGTTACGTTTTTATTTTCACCGCTTAATTTTTTAAATATTAGGAGAAAGAAGGTCTTCGTAAACTGAACAGCTTATAAAACTGTGTGTATGTGTGTGTGTACCTGGTAATTACCACGTTGTGGGGACAAAATAGGAATACCAGTATTTTTATGACCTTGTGGAGACATTTTGATGTCCCCATGAGGAAACAAGCTTATAAATCAAACAAAATGATGTTTCTTAAAAATGTGAAGTAGGAGAAGGGTTTCTGTGATGGTTGGGGTTAGGGAATGGGGGAATAGAATATAACGTTTGTATGGTATAAAATGCATTACGACTATGGAATGTCCCCACAAAACATGGAAACCAGAATGTGTGTGTGTGTGTGTGTGTGTGTGTGCGTGTGTGTGTGAGTCTGTGTGTCTCTGTGTGTGATGAGTCTCACTGCTGGAGATGATCTCCTGCTGAAGTCAACATGTCCTGAATCTGAGGTGAGCATCTCCACAATAATCTACGTGGATTGGGACATTCAGAGCACCCTGAGCTCAGTTTACACGAGCTACTGTGCCTGCAAGTGAGAGATGCCAGATCAAATTTTTTTATAGTCAAACAAGTGCTTGAATATTTTTATTTATTAAAGCCACAATTTGTAACGGTGCTCAACTTATGGCAGAACAGATTCAACAGCTGGATACAATGTAAGAAATGTGCGCTCTGTATATTGATCATAACGTTATAGCAATAATACAGAACATAATTATAATATTGTATTATATAGTATTAATGTCTAAAGGTAGTGATATAAAATACAGATTGTGTTTATGTGTAATGACACGGATGCGATAAATAGAAAGGTAAAGAATCTTTCTAGAATATTTTTGTTTATTTAATCACCCTAATTCAAGTCATAAGAGGAAACTGTGGTAATGCATCCATCTACAAACAAGCTGTATGTAGTGTAGACTGAACCTCTGGGAAAATTATTGAGCTTTGTCACGTCGTAGAGCGCTTTTGTTTGTGTAACCTGGGGCTCATTTCATTAAGGAGGTTCAACCGAACTTGATCTGAGAGTTTCTCTTATGTCAGGGTTAACACACTCAAGAGTTTTTCACTGAAGCTTCTTTCTGAAACGGCCCCTGGTCTCTTGTCACCCGATCACATGCACTGTTGTGATGTTTGGTTTACGTACATGTGTTTCAGGAGATATTCGGCACATTGCACCAGGACGATGCCTTCAAATGGTGAGTGCTCACAAACAATGCCACAAACACCATCCGCACCGATCACAAACTGAGAAAATAAAAAAACCCTTCTGACTCGTTAACCGTGATTTTATCAGTTGGATGTTCATTTATCTTTAAAGATGTAAAGACAAACAGCATTGCCAAGAATATCATATAGACCGGAAGCTAGCTATAATTCAGATATTTACATTCATGCATTTCATCCAAAGCAAATCATTATGTGTGTGTTTTATCTTGGAAAAAACCTGTGGCCTTTTCACTGCCAATGCAGTGCTATAATATCTGAGTCACAGAAACACATCCTGTAGACTTGGCTTAGCTTAAGTTGACTCTAAACGTTGAACTAGGGTAAAATAAAGTCAAAGATCACCAGTGCTGTGACTTTGCTTTGTTGGGCTTTACCTGCAGAGGTTTGTCGTACCAGCGGTTTGCCCCATTTTTGTCATGACCCCCTCCGTGCAGTATCACGGACGCCATGTTAGCGTCGCTGGGTTCAAATCCCACAGGGTCATCTAGACAGACGATGCACATGCAGCTCTCGATCAGCTCCAAAGACTCTCTGTTCACAGGATCTGTTTGACACGACACGCGTTACAGAAATCAATCCATGACGGTGTCAGAACTCAAACACACCTGATGATGGAAAGATCTGCGGCATTATGGGTAATGTGATTCTTCATCCATTACTTTAAGTCTAAATAACATAAACATCAATGAATGATTGCAATTTTTCATTTTAAGAACTGTAAAAACATTTAAAACCACACCCAGAACATTTGTTCCTTCTTTGCATGAGTTTATCAAATAATCTTTCATTTTACTGTTGTGTTGATTTGGACCTCGTAGCAGCTGCTCTCGGGCTCTGCTCCACTCCGTCCTGCCATCTGAGGTCAGCAGTCCCACGGCCGGCTGCTTCTGCTCAGAGTTCTGTGTCTGTTCATAGATCCACAGGAGCTGAGCCTGAACCTCGGCCTCATTCAGATGACTGGACTCGCTCATCAGATTCAGCACAAAGAACTGTCACATGAAGATGGGACATTTACAGAAAGGAACTAAACTGATGGGAAAAGTGAGTATTTTGCCGTTACCAGCAGTAAATTCATCTTTATTTTCCAAAGAGATCAACACTCCTCACAACATAAGAAACGAGAAAGCAGTTACTGTAGTGTGGATTTAATGTTGTATGGTACAGTAGGTTACTGCACTACTGTTGGTTAAGTGCACAATCGTTCATATTATCAGCGGGACAAACACAAACAGTTCTGGTGTCAGCGGCGCCCCGCGGCTTCTGATCTCTGATTGGATTTTATCGAGTTATCAGACCGGACCTCATTAGAGATGCTTCCTGAATCGTTTCCAGGTAAAGAAACCTCAATATCAGCACGCTGTTTGCCCAGTGTGACGTCTGTAGGCAAGAGAGACCGGCCTCCTGTCAATGGCCCCCAATGGACCTGCTTTTATTTTAAAAGGCTCTCGAGCTACAGTTGTGATGATGATGATTATTTGGATCAGACGAAGGTGACCGCAGACACTCTTATCTTTTATTTAGGGATTCTTGTTGAACTACACTTTTAGAATGGGTGTGTTAAAAACAACACACCATTGTTAGTTTATGGACAACACACTGCATGCGTTTTACAAATCTGTGTTACTCCTGAAACTCACATTTTGTGTTACTTTTAACACAACTTGTGTCTTACTTTAACACAAAATTAAGAAAAAAGCATCAAAACAAAACATTTGTAACAATTAACCCATCCGTTCTTAGAGTGAACAATCAGATCCTCCTTGCCAGATTATTATGACGGAGAAGTTCAGCATCTCACCTACCTGATTTTTGCAGGCCACAATAACATGCTGAGTGTCAGACGTGCTGTCGGTCACGATCAGCGTGTCTTTGTCGAGTCCAGCGCGTCTGTACGAGGTGAAGAGACGCTGATACTGCTTCATACAAAGCCGAGTGTAAGACTGACGGTCGTGAGCAATGTCCGCCGACAGACGGTTTCTACAACATACACAATGCTTTCAGACGGACAGTGTCTATGGTGTTGAATTGATGCAAGTAATCTGATGATTTAAGTACAGACCTGTCTACCATCGTCTTGTATTCAAAAACACTGAGAATGAGACGTGCTGCAAACCTGCGAACACAACACAACGTTCATCAGCTTAGGAATGCTTTATCATAAATGTGTGTTTGTTTAAAACAGAGGTAGATTAAATACTGCCGTCATCTTTCCATTGAAATCTCTGTTAATATCTTGTATCTTTGCTCGTCTCTGCTTATTTCCATTCCTCATTACAATTTAATTCTGGTATAATGCTTTTCACAAAGTTTTTCTTAGACAAAAACTTCTGCGGCTTCTTATTGGTGATTTGAAATAAGCTTTTTGCATTTTTTGAAAACATATCCCCTTGTGATGTCAGAAGGGGATTTTATTATAATAATACAGCCCCTTAATCTGCACACCATCTAACCATGGCACTGACTTTTAGTGCAGAGAGATTGAGTTGAGAGCACAATTGCGTTTCCATTATGGTGATCAGTGTTTGTCTTTCATCAGCTTATTTGCATTTTAGAGGACACACCCAGAAATGACAAATTTTTGCTCACAAAGTGTCAATTTTTAGATGTTATAATAAATCATGTGTGCGTTATTTTGAGCTAAAACTTCCTTCACATATGTACTCTGTGGACACCAAAGATTTATTTGACATCTTAAAAAAGTCTTGTAAAATGTCCCCCTTAAGGTGGAATTGAGCTCTGTCTTTACTCACATGAGAAATTCTTCATGGTTTGTGAAGGATTGTCTGGGGAAAACCAGCGCAGGACTGGAATTCACAGGCAGAGAAAGTCTGTTCCTTAAATACATATCGTCCAGCCAGTAGTCGTAAACCTGAGACAAACGGAGGAAAATGCCTCATTTCCTGATCATTAATGAAACTCATCTGAGGTGTGAAGTTAAATCGTCTTTTGCCTACATTATGATTTTTGTGGTATTGATTTGTGTAGTTTGAAGCTGTTCTAACTGGTTTGTGCTCGTACCCAGTTCTCTGTGGCATCTCTTCTTTCGAGCAGCAGTTTTTGAAGTCGTTCTCCAAGTCCTCCACGTTTGCCAAACGTCTCCACTGTTGCTCGGGTTTTCCAGAACTGCTTTTCTGAAATGAGATGTTTCACAGACCTCAGGTACATGTTCAATGTGTACTGCAGGTCTGGAACAGGGACTTTTGGTAAGATCTAATGAAGAGAATAAAACACAGAAAAAAATGCATGTCATAAAGACTACCATATTTACCTTAACAAAATGCAAATCCTGCATCTCATGAAATATTTCTTGAGATTAAGATGGAATTGAAATGTATAGTTAGGAAGCTACCACAAACAATGCAGTACACACTACGATACTATTTTTCATTAGGTCAATAGTGAATAAAATCAGTCCTACAGTAGCCGAATTTTTCTTTTTTTCAGGACCTTGGAGAGCAAACAAACTCATCACTTCATCACGCGCGCGGATCTGTAGAGCAATGTAGCCAGATGCGCCTTGTGTATTAAAGGTTCAAGTTATCTGATGTTTACTGGTCTGATGGTTATCAGTCACAATAACAATAGTAATAAAATATGTAGCATGTTTATGCGCTTACGTCCATGTCGAGTTTCTCGTTTGTTTCTTCTAGCACAAAAAAACGAGCAACAGGCACACTTGACCTGTGTATTAGAACAAGAAAACAACACATTTACATGACAAATATCACAACAATATTAGTAATTGAGTTTGACACTTGGATAAAGTTGGGAGTAAGAATGAAAAGTTTTAATCAAAATTTAAATGTAATTTATTTCAATCGGTTTGTCAAGCAAAAATTACAAACTTTTTCATAGAATTGCTCACGATCTTTTGTTCTTTCAGAAAATCTTTTAAAATCTTCTTCATTAATGCTATAGTTGATCGATATAAAAGTGAATATAGTTAAAGCTTAAATATATTCATCTAGCACGCATACATGAAGATTTAAGAATATTATTGAATATACTCAGTGGAGCGGTTTACAGTTTGTTAAAAATAAAGTTAGCGAAAAATCTCCAATAAAAATATGAAATTGAATAAGCAATGCCAAAATACAGCAGTAGGAGTTTTACAAATCTAAATGACCGAAATGCAAATCTCTTGTATGAAAATAATGGCACGAGTATTAACCACTGCAGCTTTTAAAACTTGAATAATTTTTTTTTTCTAGTTATAATGAATCAAAGACTACTCACCTGTTCATCAGTGATCGCTGGATGAGAGAGAGAGAGAGAGAGAGAGAGACAGACAAGTAATGTCTCTCGTGTCGGGCGTCTCTTTCTAATGTGTTCGCGTGACTCCTCCCATCATTTTAAGGTCCTGCGGCTCTTTTTTTTACTTTGACCATGTTTACAATTTTTTACAATACACTCGAGTAATTGCTTGTTAATAAACCGCTATATCCATCACTCAGTATGAAGAACTGTACATTTTGTCTGTGAAGTGAAGACTTATACTTTTTAACAACAAACCTTTTTAGGCAAAATGCTGTGCTTTTTATTTAAGATTTGGTACTATAGAAATGCATTTTAATGATCTTGGATTTGCAAAAATTTGGTCGCAATTGAATAAAGAGAATAAAAATGCAACATCCAGTATAATCCATATTGGTTTTATTTCATTTATATCACCCATTTTAGCCTACTCAATCTCTTCATATTTTCTACACACTATATACGAAAGTGTCGCTCACATCCAAACGAGATATTTTATATGTCAATTACAGAATATAATGTTTAGCAGTTACATTTCATGAAGTTATGGGGGGGGGGGTTAATATTTCACAACAGAAGCTGAATGTTTGCCATATGTAGTCTGTGAATGTCCAACGAGTCACTAAATGAAAAAAAAAAAAATGTGTGTACTTTCAGATGATTCTCTGTATCCCGGTAGTTAAATGTACTCGGGTCCGGACGAGTCTTCCTCTGACTTGGAGCGCTCAGAGATTCCGTTCTTGTCCACGAGACGCGCGTTACTCGTAGTGCACAAACCTTTCCGCTTGAGTTTGCGCTCTTCCATTTGAATAGTGTCATAAAGTCCGATGGGTCCTTCCTCCAGCAGCACATTTCTCTCCGAGTGAGACGGCTTTATCTGGCACACGTGCCGAAGCAAAAGCAAGGCCGGCGCGTAAAGCAGGTTAACTAAGCCCATACCAAGGTTTAACTGAACAAAGCCCAGGTTGTGAACAATCTGACCTGCAACGACCGGTCCCATAGCGTAAGCGACAGAGTATGAGATGTCTGCGATTGCATAAACGCTTCCATACACTGACACATGACGCACATCCACCAAGAAGGCCAGAGTCGGCAAAAGCGCCGTGTCAACGAGAGCGATGCCGAAGCAAATTCCGCACAGGGGGAAGATTAACTGGGAGAAGTTCCTGCAGGCTGGCACCGTGCATGAACTCGCTCCTATGATGAGCATACCGAGAGCGCCATAGAACCACTGCAAATTCGGATACTTTGCCGCCAATCGGACGGTGATGTAAACCCCCAACACATGGGGGAGAAAAGCGGGCAACCAGATAAGCCCCATCTCCCACTTACTGGCGTTCATGGTCCTCTCCATCCAGTTAGCTATGGTGGGCTCGAGGAAAGCTAGAGGGATGTTACAGACGGTCAGGGCACCCGCGACCACAGCGATATACGGGTCAATCATGAGCCGGCATATTGGGGTCCCGACAGGCATATTTTCTCGCGTCCTGTTCGAAAAAGGTTTGATCACAGTCAAAAGCAAAATTCCGTCTGCCAAGCAAACAGAAGCAAGAACTATGAACGGGACCCGTTTACCCGCGAATTCGTACAGGACGGCGCCGAACGGAGGTGCCACGAGACTGCCAAAGGAGATGAAGGCGAGCGCGATGCCGAGCGCGCGACTCCTCTCCGCTTCCTCCGTGTATTTGTCCGCTATCATCGCGATTCCCGACGTGTCGGCAAACGCCGAGCCGAGACCCTGCAGGCTGCGAGCCACAAAGAGAGTCCCGTAGTTCTCGGCAAACGCAAATATACACGTAGACACGAACATCACCAAAAGGCCGATCAGCAAAGGAATATCGTATCCAACTCGGTCAATGAAAGTTCCAGATATGGGGTTCACCATGAGTTGCAAGATGGCTTTGGATGCGAATAAAACTCCTATCTGCACATCTAGATCTCCCCTGTTGCTTGTCCCGTGGTTTGCCCTGTCCGATGTAGAGTTGGCATGGAAGTGCGCCGCACGCGCGTCTTCTAAATCTGTGAGATAATCAGGAATGATGGGAACGATCACCATGTAAAGCATGTTATCCAGCAAAAGTGCGATGCACACGATCACTAGAATAACGCGTCTCTGTCGCTCAGGCTCGCGCATTGCACTGCCAAGCTGTTTACTTTTTTCGCCCATTTCAGACAATTTAAATGCAGCCGATTTAGTCAAGCCAGCGGACCCGTCAGACTCCATGACGCTTAAACTCCCCTTTAGCCCAAGACACCTGCTGTCTACAGCTCATCTACAGCAGTTCATTACTGTTGCGCGCGGCAGGTTTTACTCAAAAACTTTCCTCTCAGATGGTTTGGTGCCGCGCGCGGTCTGTGTAAAAGGTAATAATGTAGTAGTCTTTCTCTTTATAAGCAAAACCATACGTTTTACATTCTGAATTTCAATGTCTAATGAATGTCCAACATACGTTTGCGTAATGCGCGCGGGAGACTGCGCTTTTGTCAGTCACCAATTGTCCAACAGGTGTAGATTGGCCATCTGCACAAACGAACAAATATGTCAATATCGTTTCCTTCTTATTTATTCCTTCAGCTCGTTTTCTCTTCCAGCGTCGGTGACGCGTGGCGTCTAGTCTTCAGTTTGGAGTCAGTGTGAAGAAAACTGGACGTTTATTGACCAATCAAAGACGCGAAAGTCTCTCAGCAATGAAAGAGTCCGTGCCTCTGTTCAACCCAAACAAAAATCATTCCGAATGATTACAAACTAAAATTGCACAGGTAACCCAGAAGGGCGTAGGCTATCAAATATGTTCTAAAACGATCTTCACCTGATTTTCTCAACATAAAAGGATATTTTTTATATTATATTCTTTATATATGTGTATATCATTTTATACGGCACTCTTATGGGTTAAGTTTAAAAAGAAGTTTATAAGCTTCAGATTGCTTATGATTGTATAAGGGTCTTGCTAAAAACCAAGGTGAAGCAGTGCTAATGATCTATTCTGTAAGGCAGGGGTTCCCAAACTTTTTTTCCTGCGCACCCCCTTCTATGTCCCAACTGGGTTGGCGTACCCCCAATCCCCATTTAAAAAAAAATCCAAAAAAGCTTTATTTTCTCACCATAAATACTCATGTTTAATCATGCGCAAATAACCAAGGGCCGGTTGCACTAGCCGGACGTTGAGAAGTTGGGTGTAATAGTCCTACGTCGGGCTTAGCTACGTCCAACATTGTGAAAAATATTTACGCCTATTGCACCATCTGAAACTACGCTCAGCGTAGATGGTGCGCGCCCCCGTGTATGCGTTTAACCACTGTGATATTTAGACGCCATTCGAGTTTACTATGGTAAAAAACGTACACTTACTGCCGTCAGCTAATAGATGAGATATGAGAAGTTTCCTCATGTTTACCAGTGCGTCACGTGCAGACCCATCAAACACATTAACGAAAGCCTTTACTGTTCGCACAAAAGGTGTATAATAGTTTGCAGATTCATTATAACAGCTCAAGTTTCAAACAAAATTAAATGAAAGCTTTTAATAAGTTCTCTACAGTAAGTATTTATGTATTTTATTATATAATTCATTGGCGGTCTCTTTACCATGCATGAAAACACATTGCTCGCGTATCCTGTGCCCATGTCTCGTCACATTTCATTATTTCTATTTTTGCCATTAAAAAGTCTCTCTCTCTTGGTCCCTCTCCTCCTTCGTGACTAACAACTTTATCATAAGACGTCCCACATGACAGTTTCCCTGATTTCAGTCAGTTAAGCATATTTATAATATATATGGAATGAATGAAACGAGTTGGCACGCATTATAGCGGCTGCAGTGCATAACAGAAGAGCAGTGCGTAGAAAAAGACAGCAGCTGTCTTCTACGTTTCTATCAAAAACTAATAAATTATAGTTTTTTATTTAAAATAAAAGCGATTACAAAGGAAATGTTTACTGTTCATTTTTTTTTTATTTATTGTATGGAAAAATCCCACTTAAAGAAACAGACCGCCATTACATTTTTCCTCTCGCGCACCCCCTGGTGGCAGCTCGCGTACCCCTGGGGGTGCGCGTACCACACTTTGGGAATCCCTGCTGTAAGGCAAGAGTTCAGTCCTAAGAAATATGTTTTAATTGTATCCTGGGCTTAATGTGATGCGATGTCAGTCACATAAGAGAAAGAACTGGGTTAACTGTCTTTTTAAGGTGTAATGTGTTCTTCGTGTGTTTTTGCCATTGGACCCTAATCTAGAAAAATAAACTTTGAATTATTAGCGCTTAAGTTTTTATCTCACAGCGACATCTAGTGGTGGTTTCGTAGAGACACGGTTCGGTTCTGATTTCACTCGTTTGGTGATACGAACACTTACGACGTACAAATTCAGGTTTCTTGATTTCCTTTTTCCTCAATTCATTTACGTTTTTGTAGACTGTCAACCCATAAGGTCCAGACGTCTGTGGAAACATGCATGTAACGTGTTTCGTTAAAAGAGCGCGGGTGTCAGAAAATAAGATTGACTGACTTTTACTACTATAATGATACAAGTTTGTTAAAAAGTTGCACATCATAAATGCATAAACGGGGCACTCGCTCCTGTATAGTACGTCAACGGCCCACCACACTGGTCCGGGCAAGATTACCCTATAAACTCATGCCCGTTCACTTGTAGCCTATGGCCATTTCTCCTAAACGGAAGGATGCAACCTCCAGGGCTCTCATTTGTAGGCTTCATACTTCATAAAGACCATGCACGTAGCCGGCCATGAGGCCACCGAGGTCCGGACCTAGGTCATATTTTTAAAATAAAAGTACTTTTTTTTTTTAAAGTACTTTTAAACGACTCATATTGGCATACGCATATTTAATTAAGTTTATACAGCACTGAATTAATTAACTGGAAAAATCAAAGCTTAAACTAAATAAAAAACTTAAAGGTGCAGTGTGTTAATTTTAGCGGCATCTGGTGGTGAGGTCACAAAATGCAATTAATGGCTTAGTCCACTGCTCACCCCTCGCTTTTGAAATACATAGAGAAGCTACGATAGCCACCACCAGACCAACATGTCATCGTCGGAGACAACTTAGTAAAAAAAATTTGTCCGTTAATGGCTTCTGTAGAAAAATAGCGGCACAAAATGGTGACTTCCATGTAAGGGGACCCTCTGTGTATGTAGATAAAAAGGTCTCGTTCTAAGGTAATAAACACATACTGGTTCATTATGAAAGGTCTTTATACACCCTGAAAATATAGTTTTGTATATCATTTTGCATTTCTGTCAAGAGATCCTTCTAAAATTTTCACGCTGCACCTTTAAACCTAACTAATATAAATAATATTAAATAAACGCAAGTAGGCCCAGCCCAGTAAAAAGTAAATGACAAAACTATGACAAAAACAGACAAAATTGACAAAAACAAAACTTTATTGCTACAAAAATAAATACATTGAATAAGAAGCACAGCATCTAGAAGTTTAAAACTCTTATAATGGTAAGTTGTGGCCCTGCTTTTTTATAATGGGAGGTATTGTGTATCATTCGGATTATTATAATTCTACGCAGCAGTCTCACATAAAAGGAGAGAAAAAGCATATTGAACTCCTTTAGGGATTGATGGTTTGTGATTCTCTACACTGTCTGTGGTCCTGGATGACTTTTTAATGTCCTGCTGCTCATCTGACACCTCACCTGCTCTTATCTTTGGATTGTTCCCTGTCCTGACTGGACTCCCCATATAGCGAACTATCCTCGTCTCTCTGCCCTCCTGGAGTTCTTAGCCCATTGTTCAGCTTTATTTAATTCATATTAATAATGTCTGAAAAATGTCTAGATGCTGTCTGAACTTATTCTGGAGGAAAGAGCCCTCCGTTGGAGAAACGACCTATGTGTTTATACAGTGGGATCATCTCACCCAGACCAGTGTGGCGATACCATTGACGTACTGTGGTTTTTATTAAAAGCACACTAACGTTTAGATTTCAGCGTTTTATAATCTATGATTGCTCTCATGAGTAATTTTGAAAACTCACACTTGATTATGTTTATCTTTTTTGTTAATAATTGTGGAGATGTCCCAATATCTGCTGATTGTTATTTAAAAGCCACTAGATGGCAATATCTTAATACTGTTGCATTATTTTGAGAATTTATATTATGCTCATTTTATTGAACTTCATTTTCCTATCTGTTCAACAACTCAAGTTTGTACGGTCAGTTTACTTTTGAAACATTTGATGAAACTTAAATTTAAAATAAAAATGTAATTACGTTTTTGCAAAGATAAAGGACAAAATATGTTTGCAGTTACATATAACCAAGGTCATAGTCAGGTATATTTAATAAAAAAATGACATAAAAATCTATGTTGTACATTCGTGTTACTTTTGACAATTTGCAACTTAAGTTTAAAGTGAAATTATACTGAATTTGTTTTACATTTGTACAAAATACCATCTGGTATTGATAGACCACACTTATGAGTTATTGACCAAAGCAAAAATATTTCTCTGTCTGAAACATTAACTTTTACAATTATGCTTTTCTAAAAAATGGCACCATCACCCCTGCTCTCCCCAACTTTTTTCAAGTGTACTAAGGTACTACTGAAGTAGAATTATGTGTTTAATGATTTGATTTGCAGTGTATAACGTTTACACTATTAATTAGCACAAAAACTTATTTGAAAACTTGTGCCCATTCGTTATGTAAAACATTTATGTGCACATTAATCCCAGAGGTGTTTGATGGGGTAGAGGTCAGGGCTCTGTACAGTCCAATCAAGTTGTTTCACACCAAACTTGTCTTAATGGATCCTGCTTTGTGCACTATAGGGAACAGTCATGCCGAAATAGAAAAGGGCCTTCACCAAACCTTTCAATAAGTTGAAAACATAGCAGTGTCAATAATTGCTTGATTTGTTTAGGAATGAAGATTGCCCTTCACTGGAAGCATAAGTGGCCTAAACCTTGAAAAACAGCCCCATACCGTTATCCCTCCTCCACCAAACTTCACAGCTGCCACAATACAGTCAGGCAGGTCGCCCATCGAACTGCCGAACAGAGAAGTGATTTCTCCCTCCACAGAACATGTTTATACTGCTCCATAGTCCAGTGGTGGTGAGCCACTCCATCTGACGCTTGGCTTTAGACTCGGTGATGTGAGGCTTGCATGCAGCTGCTCCACCACCACCACAGAAACACATTCCATGAATCTCCTGCTTACATTAATGCCAGTGGAGGTTTAGAAGCCTTCGGCTGAAGAATCAGCAGAGCCCTGGTGATTTTTACCCATCTTGCCCCTTAACACTGAAGTATAGTCATTTTTTTACGTATACACATACAGTGGCGAGACGCAATTTTCATAATCAGATTTAAAAACCTTGCATACATTTTCTCCTTACTGTCTCCTGGGCTTTAGCAGTGGGGAGTTGTCTCTAAAAGCTTTACATTTCCAATAATACCACTTAAATATGTGACATTATTCACAAACCGCCTTATTGCAGTACCACGCTTTAAGTCATAAGCTCCTCAGAATGACCCAATTTGTTTCACAATTGTTTGTAAATGACACTGCATAACTAGGGCTGTTTCCAAAAGTTGCCTTCGGAGGCAGCGTTCTAAGGTAGGAAGGCATCAAGGAACATCCTAATCCAATGTATTGGTCTTACTGTCTCCTGAGATACCTTCATCAGGTCTTTTTTGAAGGAAGCATAATTGTATCCTTCACTGCATTCAATATCCAACAAGTTCATTTCTAGAAAGAAATTAGTATTGTAGTACTCAGATATTGGAAAAGTTATCACAAAGGTGCTCTCTGCTAAAGGTGCTAAACATGGTAAAAAGTTGGATCAAGTATTTCATACTTAAACATATAAGTTGAAAATACTTTTTTTTTAGGCGTTATCAATTAAAGTATTTTCTTTAAGTTGATCCCACTTTTTACAGTGTAAGCTTTTGAATGCCGCCTAGGTGTGGGACCCCGAGAGTAGCTGGTTTAAAGCTCAC
Source organism: Paramisgurnus dabryanus (assembly GCF_030506205.2). Classification (NCBI taxonomy): domain Eukaryota; kingdom Metazoa; phylum Chordata; class Actinopteri; order Cypriniformes; family Cobitidae; genus Paramisgurnus; species Paramisgurnus dabryanus. The sequence continues at coordinate 37,921,268 of NC_133337.1, read as the reverse complement.
GGCTGGCAGATTGCGACTGTGTTGCCCTTGAGCAAGACACCTTACCCTGATTGGCTGGGATAGCTGCCCACTGGTGTGTGTGTGTGTGTGTGTGTGTGTGTGTTCACTCACTGGGATGGATTAAATCCAGAGGCAACATTTGCATATTTGACAAGCTTGTCACTTTCAACAATCAGTAAATTATATTAGTTAACATAAGCTAAAAATAAACAATACTTTAATAGCATTTATGGATCTTTCTTAATTTATCGAAATTAATACATTTCTTAAAATCCAAAATGTTGATATTATAACACAAACAAACAAAAGATCAAAAATTTAGCTTACTTTTGTGCCATAAATCTTTTATAACATGCAGTTCAGACGGAGAAGAGTTGACCAAGTTTTTTATAAGATGAAAGATCCCCAGACAAGACCGAACCTTGATGGAACAAATATATGACAGATTAAATCCTCTAATGGTTTGTTTGTCCGGCTGTGTCAGAAATTTATTTCTGTGTAAACTGAATTGAGTGCAGAGTAATGTGACGTGAATTAAAATCACAGTCATTATGTGATAAACAACGGGCACAGAGATCTCAAGTGTGCGGCCGTTTCTGGCAATGGAAGTAAAAGTGTTTTATTCAGCTTTTGTTCAACTTAGAAGATGAATGTCGGACAACCTTTCCCAGCCTGCAGAGAATAATGAAACAGTGAGAAACTCGTCTGCCCACATAGGCGAGCAATCAAGACAGCAAAGTCATTGAGGGATTTTGTTTGTAAGGATGATGAGGTTAGGTCTATTACTACAAGTAAACATGAGGCCTCGTTTATAAAGCGTGCATACGCACGGATTTGATGGTAAAGTGTGCATATGCAAAAATCCATGAAAAAGTCCATATTTATAAAAACTGTCTTTAATGTGGAAAAGTGCTTAGTGCCACATCAGGGTCTAAACAGACATTCGCACTTTGCATGTCCGATTGCTGCATGATTTTGTAAAATAAGTCCTTCTTGCTGCTTGAAAATGTTTTAACCTCCTAAGACCTGGATGTCCACATATGTGCACATTCATTTTTTTTTTATGTTTGAAACATAATAATTCATTCCGTGTAACTTGAACCTGTTGTACACAAACATGGACAAATACACTGCTTCATGTTCTTAGAAAACAATTTGGTTATTATATTTATTGGTTCTTTCTAACCCCAGAATAGCTGGTAGAAATCTGAAAAAAGACAAACCAAAACCTGGGTCTAGGAGGTTAAACATTGACAAGCGCTCTTTTATATGTCTATGACAGCATCGTTTAAAGGTGGTGATCTGAAACTGCTAAGCTGCACATAAGTTTAAGATCATTTGCAATTTATAGATTTTACATCTGAAAGAAAGGAGCACGCGCGTTTTCTGTGGGTACGTTCGTCTTAAGTACACACTTTTGATAAATGATCATAAAATCAAATGTAGGATGGTTTCTATGCAACATTTTATTAATGATGCCCCTGGACTATAAAGTGGCAACGTTTGGTAAACTTTGTTGGACAGCACAGTGATGGACAGTAAGGTATTTTTAAGTAATTAAATAAATGAAATGTTCTTTTATGTGACATTATGCTTTTCCAGTGCTTTATTGATTGAAAATCGGACTTTGATAAACCTGTCATAGATCCACGAGAGAGAAACCCTCCAATAGCCTTTAGGTACCAGCTCAGGAGCAGATGGTTACACCCACTCTTGTGTTATTATTATATGTGTGTGGAGAGATATTTATTATATGTTTGCTGTTGTTTGTAGATGTTGTAGGGTTTCAATGACAATTTATAAAAGTTAATGTGCTCTGCAATCGTGCATTAGTGACCTGTCTCGACAGATTCTCTTTCCGTAGCATATTGTTTTAATTTTACAGTTCCTGTATTGTAAATCCTTAACCTTACTTAGATGGAGTATACAAATACGTAAAACACATTTAACAATTGTAAGGGAACCATCCGCTGGCCCAGTGGCGAAGGTTTCAGCACGTTCTGTCTTTTTTGTGGTGCAATTGTTATTGACAAATCTTTTGTAATCCAAATTGAATAGATATAATCTTTAATAATCCTGAAATTTGAACAGATGGTTAGTTACTCTGCTTTAACTCTAATCTTGCACTTGTTCATTCAGTTGCCATTGTCACACCGGCAGTTATGCCAGCCCCCGATCACAAACTCGACCGTACCAGAGGTTATGACTAAAGCAATTTATCAATGCCGCTCCAGCATGCTATTGTTTAGGGGTACCCATGTAGCCCCATGCAATTGCCTATATATTCAACTTAGTTCAGAGCTCAGACAATATTCAGAAGTTAAGGCCAGCACCTTCCGACCCCATGTAGTTAATAATATGACTAGATAACAGCTTATTTAAAGCCGAGACAATGACCAGGAGTTTTGACTACCACTCTGACCTCATCTGTATAGAGTGGGTGATCAGTTTAAATGCCTAAGGTTGGAGGTGTGTCCCAATATCAAGAGAGAGAGACGGGGGGAGGAACAGATGTGGAGGTGTGAGTTTTTGTTGGGTGATGCTATCTCAGATGGGTTGCAAACTCTGTGGGGAGTTCACTCCGCTCTCTGTTTCTCGCACCGATGTTCCCCTCCTCGATGTGACACTTCGGCTCCTCTGCCTTACACAACCAGTACTTTTCAATTACCAGTACATTAAGTACTTTTTTACCTACTTCTACTTGAGTAATATTTAATTAGGGTATCTGTACTTTTACCCCAAGTACTTGATTTGTGTACTTCATCCACCACTTTAAAAGCATTCAAAACTCCTTTAAGCATTAAAAGTACCTTAAGGAGCACAAACACAGTCCTGTAAGCCGCCATAGTTGTTATGGATGTCAAGTAAACAAACAAACAGCCAATAGCATAAAAGGTTTCATGTTATTGATTGAAAATGTTAATGTGTAAATGGCCCCTAACAGTCGAAGTTTAGCTCATCATTGTATTTGGCTGCTTTTCGTGATTAATTTTTTTTTAAAAGAGCTCATGTAAAGATATTTTTGTTGTTTATATAGTTCATCTCCCCGCTCATTTGACTTTCAGATAGAGCCGTCATGAGCGATTTGGTCTCATACAACTGATGACAAAATGTGATCCTTCAACTTGAATTCTCATCCTCAGGAAGTGGATGATGGGTAGCGGACGATAGGTCTTTCTAGCCTGGAAAAACGGGCAGTATTGTAAAGATAATTTAACGTTTGTAAGAAGAGTTTATTTTTTGCCTGGTTTCTTATCCTAATAGACTTTTTTATGGATTTCTGACAATAGCAATTGAAATGGATGACACCAGGAGCCCATCCACACGGAGACGCATTTAGCTGTATCTGTAAAAAAAAAAAATTGTATCGTGTCGATCCAGCGTTCTGAGAGCCTGAAACAACCTTTTTTTTATTAACCAGGTCCCAGAGTGGATAAATCTAAACAGGACACGCTTGCAGTTTCATGTGTACAGCTAATACGTATATTTAGAGAAACGATGATGTCATCACCCCACATCTTGACCCTAGTCACTCAACAAAAGTCAGTTTCAGTAGTTTCGGGTGTATGCAGATATTTCTTGAGACTACTTTCAAGCTCTGGCTTCCTGTGTATGTGGCCTAGTACAGCACAATAACGTCTTCATTAAAGGATTTATATTATGGTTCCCCTTATCTGATGTGGTAGGGTGGTCTGAATGCAGGGTGGAGCTTTAATAACCCCGCTTCACTAGCAAGGGCCTCCGAGACTTTCTGTGGAAAGTGGTTGGTAAATTCTATATTTGCTTTGACCATACACAGATGCTCCACCCTTTGCACACAGTCCATTTAAACCACACAGATTCTTCAGACCTCGTGAAGCCTAAAATGTCTTTGTAAAAAAACTCCTTATTTCTGTTTTCTACTGTAGAGTGAGCCACAAACTTTGTTTAAGATGAAATGTGTGTCAGGACTTCTGAAAGCTCTCTCGGTGTCTGTGTGTCTATGTGGGTAGAGGGTGAGGTTAGTTTGAGTAAACTCCTCTGAACCACATACAGGAAGGCTTCTGAGTAAATTATCATGTTAGGGTTTTACTGGTGCTCGAAATAGCAGATAATATAGACTTTAGTAAACGAGACAACTTCCCCAGCTAATATGTTCATACTAAAGATGACATGGATGTGACCCAAGACAGTAGGAGACCAATGCAAAGGACCCTAAATTTATGATTGTTTGGTTAGAGAAATGATGTACTACTAAAGTATTTCTTCTGAGCCCATAGTAGTGGTTTATAAGTTGACTACTCCTTGACCACACCCTAATTAGTACTTGCAGACATTTGTTTAAATTTAGATGTAACTTCAGAGCTTCATGCAGGAAAAAGTTCTCACACAAGGGAGGATTCATGGATCCTCAGCAGTACTAAAAAACTTCAAACTCTGCATTTTACAAACCCTCCTGCAGCACTGTCCTCTAACAATTTCATGAAAATCTAACGTAAAGATGATTTTAGCTCCCAGTGAGAGTGCAGTCATTTCATTCATTTTACAAACAGTTAAGTCTGATATTTCCTGATGGAGACTGATTCATACAGTAGAGTAGTAACAAATAAACAAGATGTACTCATTGGATTTAACAGCATGGGCTGCTGATAACTTAGAAGACTCTATGAGCTTATACATTTCTGCAAACCATCTGCTGCGAAAACTTTTTCAGAATCACGTCACCTCAACCCTAAACACGCACGCACGCAAGCACACACAAATATTGACTTACTGGCCATCTATTACAAAAGTAAATAGTATTTTATTTCTACATAAGCTGTGTCATGACACTTTACAACCACACACACACCACTTCATAAATCTCAGGATTCGCTTGCCGCTCACGATGTCTTTGTACAATCATAAAAATGTTTTCTCTTCAATCAAACTTATTGATTTATCAGTCAACATCTCTTGGTTTTCTGCAAACCTGTAGCCAAACAGAGTCATTGTAGGGCCGCAGACTTTCTCCACCAACTGGACCAGTTTGAAGGGAATGGTAAACCTCCATTTTTCCACCTGTTCAGAGGAGTTTTTCTGAGTAGAGTAAACTCCACTCGCCTCCCTAGATGCTCGAGTGTTTTTCAAGATCCACTCTTCCACCTGCGTAGTAAACTGAATCCCTGTGAAACTGTACATGTCTGCGGCTTTGCTCATGGGAAATCGTGCTATGTCCTCGTAGCGTACCAGCATGTAGCGGCCTCGGAGCCACGGTGGCTGTCTCAGTCCGATCTCAGCGGACATTCGAATGTTATCGCAATTTCCTTTCAGCTTTCTCACTTCATCATCGTCCACTGGAACGTCTCCGTCCGCGGCCCACCTCTTCCAGTTCTCGTACTTGCCGGAAAAGGCGACCATACGTGAGGCGAGCACGGCCCGAGGGTCTCGGACCAGCTGGATAAACTTCATGTTTAGTCGCGGGTCCTCGGCCAACGGGCGCAGAGTTTCCAACTGACGCACGCGGACAGACTTAATCGTGCGATGCTGCTTCTGCATGCACGAGCGAGAGGCGAGGGTCAAGTTGAGCGGTCCGCAGCGCCGCGTGCGACAGTGATAACGTTCAAATACTTTTTTCACAAACGGTGTGCAGACCGGATCTTCGCACAGCGATTGGCTTGATTCCCGGCGAAAGAGGGAGGTGGTGATGTGCTCTCGAGGGGGAGGCTCGATGAAGCTCTCCAGCAGAGAGAAGTCACACAGGAACAGTTGGCGCAGAACATCTCGATACGCCGGGCCCGCCACCGTGGCGTTTGTCCCGCCGGTCTCCACCGTTAACATGCGCTCCACGTGCCACAGTGGCTCAAACAGGTAAAACATATTCGACCCCTGCTGGTTAAAGAATTCACCCACAAACGAGGAGCCCGTACGAGTCGTAGCCAACAGAAGGATGTGTTTCCTTCCACCTGCAGTAGACGCAGGTGATGATCTCTCTGTGAAGGACTCTGTGAAGTTCTCCACGCACCGCTTCGTGTGTCCGTAGGGAGGGATGTCAGTATGGGTGATGATAGATACAGCAGATCCATCGTGTCCCTGAGAGGCCGAGACAGGTTCCCCGGGCAGCATTAGAGGGGTCAGCTTTGGGCTCAGCTTATTAGACACCCTAAAAAGACATGAAGGAGAGTTACAAAAGGTTAGACACACACAAGGTGGTAGGATTGCATCTGTGGCATTGAAATGAAAGTAAAAAAAACACGTCTCTAAACTTAGTGACATCTCTCTTCGTCTCAAATAAGATTTAAAAAAATATCTAAACGAAATAAAACCTAAGAAAAAGAGATAAGAATGATGCCTACTTGGAAATGATGTTGTTCTCTTTTTCTATAATGACCAGAGCCACAATAAAGATGACAGAAATGGTGTATTTAACACGCATTCTTGTGTCTCTTTCTGTCGCTCATTCACCATTCAGACTTTCTCTGATCTGACTCTAAAACGAAACACACATATAACACATGAGTCGTGACACACATACACAGCAATATTGACTTATTCTGCTATTTATTTCAACAGCTACATAATCAACTCTATTATTGTACTATAACATCTTAATTAATCATTTTAATCTTACCATAGAAGAAATGTATTTGTAGATTTGTAGACTTCACCAGCCATCTTATGTTAGTTAGGAGAACAGTTTGATTACTGCCTTGGAAAGAATTAAAAATATTGTGTCAATCAAAAATTAAATGATAGCAAAAAAAAGAAGATAAAAGTCTCTTTACAATGGGAAAACACTTTTGATATTTCAGACTCTTACATTTATTAATCTGAACCAGACAGCCATTTTTTGTGTTTTAGTTATTATTTCTCAATAAGCTCATACTTTCTGACACCCTTTATTAAATTTGTGTATACTGCAAATGTAAATCCTATAAGTTGATACCAATACTATAAGTACGCAAATTTTATTTGAAAGTATTATAAATAATAACATAAAACTTCGTTGACAAACTATTAATAAAATAATTTGTAAGTGTAGCTCCGTTAAAGTGACGCAGATGCAACTTCTTATTTGCATGAATGTAAATATTTATTGATGTGTTTGAGTATAAAACTATCGCATAACACATACGTGATACATTCCACACAGAGACGAGAGATTCCCACTGATGTTTAACAGAAAATAAGAATAAAATATAAATTAGTTGTCTTTGTCTTTATTTTATTTTATTTTTTTTACAAATATCCCGACCTTTACTATTAAGTTTAATGCTATCTTTACAGTTCACCCTACAATCATGTGATATATATTGACATATAATGTTCTCACCCACTGTGAAAAATATCTGAAATCACATTCAGACATTATAACAAATTTTACACATAAACATCATTAATTATTTTTTTTATATCATACTGGTAAACGTAATTCACATAAATAAACGTCATCTGATACTGTACCATTTTGTCCTCGTTCAATCGCAGCATCATAGAGAAAATCCCAAACACGTTGTATAAAATTAAATATTTAGTTCCTCATGATAATCGTGTCCATTATTCGACAAGACACCAGCATAGTACAATAAAAACATAAAAAATAAAATCAAAGAAAAAATCTATACAAAAGTGTGAAAATCAAAAATGTACAGAAAACTCACACAGGTATAATTCAAAGTGAAGCAAAACGCATTTGGTTGGTAAAGTTTAAAATTAAAACGCTTGCAGAGATGTGACTGTGATTCACATCCAGCGCGAGCGCTTCTGTTTCCAGCGGGAGGTAAAACCATGTCACGTGACTCCTCCCAACCCCCCCATAGATATGTATATAAAGGCTAGATGGCTCAAGGCGGAGTCCCTAACGGCATCACCTGGCGGCCATCTTACGACAGGGCGCTCGCTCACTCGTAGCATTGAGTTTAATGGTGCAGGTACTTTTAAATGACCATAACTTGCTCAATTTTCTACCGATTTTCAAACGGTTTGGGTTTTTACAAACGTTATTAACGTGGCTATAATTCTGGATGCTTTAACATGTTTCATGAATTTATTTTTTATTTTTAGTATAGGTATGCAGTGTCATAGGTACATATTTGACGTTTATAACAAACCAAACCGTTTGAAAATCGGTAAAAAATTAAGCAAGTTATGGCCATTTAAAAGTACCTGCATCATTAAAACTCAATGCTACGAGTGAGCGAGCGCCCTGTCCTAAGATGGCCGCCAAAATGCGGACGTTGCACTAAATTGGCCAGCAGCGCGGACGAGCCATCTAGCCTTTATATACATATCTATGAACCCCCCTGCCTCAAGTACAGAATAACGATGACGTGATCTCTTTGCGACTCTGGTGTGCATCAAAAATAAATCGCCACCTGGAGGTGGTGTTAGTTTTTAAATGTTTCATTGTTGAACTAAATTTATGAATAGTAATATTTCACAAAGGCGATTGTTATACAAAAAGGTTTGCATTGTGAAATAAACAAAAAAGTTGCACTCTAAACAGTCCCAGCCACATATTAATACAAACTTCGCAAATCTCAATATAGGTAAAAAACAAACATTTCTGACAGATTAGTACTCTTATGGGCTCTTAAACTTTATTTTATGTTCATCTTGACATGAGACGTTTTTATGGAAGCACCAAACTCACTATATCAAAAAACATCCGTTAAAAGTACATATGAGAAAGGTTAGTCTAAAGTTTATGAATTAAACTTTTTCAGATTATTCACTTAATGCAATTAGAACAATTTATGCTTTACTTTTTCAGATATGTTTTTTCATTATCAGTGTTATTATGAATTGTAACTAAAGTATTTCCCCCTGGGATTATTAAAAGTATTTCTGCTTCATATAGCGCATATATTTATATGAGAGCTGATGATGTTTGTGTGTTTCAGACCCTGGCTGTGTGCACTGAAATGTATATGACAATAAAGTAGTGAAACTCAATGTATTTATTTTTTAAATGTATTTTAAATAGGTCTAAACCTAAATAGGTTTTTTGTAAAAAAAAAAAAATAATAATAATTCACAGCACCCCCTGTTCAAAATGACTTCCAGCGGCTCTGTACTTGGCGGTGTTACGGCAGTAAACTTCAAGCCCCACAGTGCATTGCTTTGGCTGTCTTCGGTGTGACGTCACACTCAGGAACATTCCGGAAGGCATTGTGGCTTGCGTCCGGTTGCGTCAGTGAGCTCGCAACTCTGAGGTGAAACTGGTCAACAAATCGAAACGTGAGTTTGACTTTATTTATTATTTAGTTTAGCAATACAAATAGAGTAGCAAAGTCGTCCCCCTCAGTGTTTCTTCCGTACAAACTCATTATAAATGCACTTGCGCCTCAGGTTTATTATTCTTTATAATATTTAATCTCTGATATTTTAATTGCGTTTCTCCTTGTTTGATAACGTGTCAAGTGTTATTGTTTCAGTACAGGCTTGTGAGATAGCATTGTCTTTGCTTTTATAATTGTTTGTAAAAACGCTGCTGTTTGTCTCTCTGACAGGAAACAGTAAGATTAATTCACACCGTGATGTTGGTTTCTCGTCTGTCATGTCTGAGGTCTGTGCCTTTGGTGGGATTGAGGTCTGGCCTCCGTAAGGGTCCCAGCTGTCTGATGAGACCTCAGCAGGTACGAAACTTCATTTTTAGTGAAGACTGACAACCTTGTGGACTGAACTTTTGCCTCCAGTGGGGTTAGACTAATGCTATTGACTGATAAAAGAGACACATTAGGACCCGCTTGTTTCTTTTTGATGATCAAAATCAGTATCTGTACTGTAACACAATGTCTTTTGTGATTTTTATGTTATTTGTGATCAGGGTTATTCCACCAAAGCACGACTGGGGTTCCGCCGCAGCAGGACGTCTAAAGATCAGATTCAGGATGCGGCGTTTGAACCGGCGACACGCACTGCCATCAGAAGTCAGTCCTCTATGCACTTTAGGAGTCATTCATTCAATTTACCTTGACGTAGGGTCAATTTACGCTTACATAGGATTTTTCTTTGTTTTTCAAGGTATTTAGTTTCGCTCCATTGTATTTCTCTATTTAGAAAACAGAACAGTACATTTTCTATTTTATTTTGCTAAAGCATTGAAAATATGTATAATTCACCAAACATTTTGATTGATAAATCACCCAAAGGTACTCAATAAAAAGTGCAATGACAGATACAGACAAATGCAAATGTGCTGCTGAAATGTGCCTCATTTTGCAGTTGACAACATGGGCAGGATCATCCTGGCAGGAGGTGCTGCCGTCGGATTGGGAGCTTTGTGTTATTACGGCCTCGGAATGTCCAATGAGATGGGAGCCATTGAGAAAGCTGTGTAAGACTTGAACATTATACACGTCTTAAAGCTCACAGTTTGCCAAAAGAAAACAGTCATGTTGTGTGTCCAGATATAGGGCGATTCCACAGTTCAGTTCAGTTTTGAGCTTCGAAGCTCTAGTAGAAATCAAATCGAATATTCGAAGCTTCGGAAGGAGGGGCTGAACATATTTTTCTCTTTCATAAAGGCAGGAATCTGTGTGTCTGTCTGTCTACAGTTTTATTATGTGGCGGATGTGTTGCTGCGGACCCAAGGGAGTGTAGTGCCTTTATTTCGTGCAATATGGACATCTGACACGTTTGGAATTAATAAGCTTTTAATAAACTACAGAACAGCGCAAGCCGGAAGCGGCCTGCCAGTCACGTGTCCTGCGAGAACAGCATTAGTGAAACAAAACACAAGAGCAATACTTTTTAAGGTAGCCTAACATTTTTCTAACAAACAAACATTCCCTTATCAGAAATTAGCAGCACAGTAATTACTGACATCGTAAAGGGTAGGCTATTTAAATAAAACAACGAAAAAATATATGAACGAAGTTCAACAAACTGTAATAAAACGGTAGCATACTTTCAAAATCAAGTTTATTTACTAACACTTACATCATCCAATATTTTTTTTTATCAGTAGAACAATAAAGAAGATATTTTGCAGAAACCCCAGTGCTCCGTCATGCAAGTCAACCGATCTGCCACTTTATGAGCTAAAGCATATACATCCAATACAAAAGTAATCGCCCATAACTCCGTGTGACATATTGACGTCTTGTGAAGCAAATCAATCAGTTTTTACAAGAAACTGAACGTTATTTACAACACTATTAGCGTGAATGCCAAAGCAGGAAGCGCGCTTTACGTTCGAGGCCATCTCTTCTACTGGTGGCGTTTGGAGGCTGTTGGCTATGGATGTTGGTCTCTCTGCGCCACCTATAGAGAGGGAGCGAGAAGCGCACTTTCTTCTTGGCAAAAGCTCTGCATTAACGCTGTAAAAAATATTTATATATATATATATATTCGAATCTCAAAACTGAAAATTAAATGTCAACACACAGAACGAATATTCAAATATTCTGGTCCATCCCTAAAATTATCAGCATGCACTTCACAAACTCACCGGGGACAACAACTATACCAGCTATTTTATCCCATGCCTCGTTCTTTTGTAACTGGTCCCTATATGAAAATAAAGTCATGTCATATAAATGATAGGAAACCCAGCAACAGCGATTATCAATTTCTCCTCCTTTTTTTTGGAAATAATGTTTTGGTAGGAACGAAAGTTTACATCTCACGTTTCTCCGGAATCAGCCAGCGAAGAGCGTCTAGGCCAGGGGTCGGCAAGTAACTTTGGCCGCGGGCCAATATTTTTTTTTGCCAGTAGGTGGCGGGCCAGCTGAATTTTTTTTTTATTTAAGTTTTGTTTTTATTTCCTATTAAAAAGACGAAAGACGGCATTAAAAATAGCTTAAAACATGGTTGTTCTGCTGTTTCTTTGTCTGTTTGCACCCACAATAGGCCTATAATCATGGAATATGATGGGTCCGTGTATCATTCGTTCAATCGTTTTTTTTTTTCAAATTAAAAAAAAAAAAAAAAAAAAAAAACTTGTTTTCCCATTATTTATTCCTGAACTTGACACCTTTATTAGGCATATATCAATGAAATCATTTTAAGCAGATCAAGTACTATAGTGGTAACATTTTACAAGCATTTATGCTCCCATAAAGTCTCTTACAGTCCGGCTTTTGAACTTTATTCCATTTTTAATTATCATTTATTCAGGACACACACATACACACCTAAGGTTTAAGGAGGTCTGCGCGGGACTGTTTTTTTTTGTCCAGCTCCCACAAGTTTCTATTCAGCAACGCTTAAAATACACTCTGTGTTCACACGCTTTATTTCCCGACTTGACGGGTCCGCAAAACCTAAATCCCGTTTCCAGAATCTCAAATTCAAATGTCTCTAACTGAAAGAGAGAGATTAAGTAGCCTATAACAATTATAAATGCTATACAAAAATTGTGTTCGTGTCAACATAAATATTATTTTAACATTGTACTGTCAGCAGAGAAAAAATGTCACAGAAAAAATTATGAAATATAAATAACATAAATTAAATAGGACAAAGCCTATCACTCAAATATCTAACCAACATAAACGGAAACCATATTGCCCTACTTACAAATGAAGTAAGCTATTTTCTGCCAAACTATTTCAAACATACTTGCACAAAAATAATGTTGTTGGCTGACAATGGTTTCAGTACCAAACAGCTCCTACAGCTGTACAGGTGGTCAGAATGAAGTGCGGATACGCTGTCACAGGGGGGCTATTGTTAGTCAGACTACCCGCTCCGTCCAAAGTATTCTGCTACCGTCTTTATACTTTAAAATTTCATCATGCGCCGCATGAATCCTTTTGGGCGTTTCATACACTATGCAGCGGGGAAATCGCCGCGCGGCTACGGCTTTTCTCAAGTAGGCTAGTGGAAGATTTTTGTGCAGCATTTAGTGCAAATATGTTTTATCAGGTAATACATATTATTTATTACGAATAAATAATAATGAAAAAAGTTCAAAAGTCGGACTGTAAGGGAATAAAACTGGCACATGGTTGCTATTCAAACCATTATTAAAACGGCTGTAATCTGTTACCACAATAGTACCTGATCTGTTTAAAATTATTTTATTGGTATATGTCTGCTAAGGTGTTAAATAGAAATTAGTCTTAACCCGTTTCATTAATTTTTTCTATTTTTGATCTGAGCGCACAATCAGAAAATCGGAAAACGAGTCAGAGGCCTATTTGTTTTTTTCATTTTAATTCAGAAAATAAATAATAGAAAAACAAGTCGTTTTTCTTTATTTTCTTTTTGGTTTAAATAAAAAAAAAACGAATGAAGGAATTATAGGAGCCATATTTGTAAACTGTTATTGTAAAATAAAAATAGTCTGATAAAAAACGGACTTCCAAAATAATCCGGCGGGCCAGAAAATATTGCTGGCGGGCCACTCTTGGCCCGCGGGCCGCCTGTTGCCGACCCCTGGTCTAGGCTATATTCCGATTGGATGCTGGCGTTTTGCCGCTGAACCGCTCATTATAATTTTTTATGTGTTTTTTGTTGTATGAAATGTATGTCTATTTTGGAAGTTGTTAATTTTGATGTACTGTTAGGTAAAGCGACCTTGAGCTTTGGAAAGGCGCTATATAAATAAAACTTCTTCTTCTTCTTATCATTACCATAAAGTTGAGCTTCTTTCAACTTTCTGAATGTCGCTCAAGACGCCCAAAACGGGACGCCGATGGATTTGACGCTCCTTGCAGCTGAGAGAAGCCAGCTTTCATTGTAAATGAATGACTTCTGGTATCTTTGGAAGCTCAAGTCTGTGGTGGTCTGAACGTACAGTAATGACAGCAATGTGATAGCTGATGCGCTGGTAGAGAGAAAGAGAGACAGAGAAAAAGAGAGACCACAGCTCTGTAGAAATGATCAATGTTATTTGAAGTCGGCTCTTAAAGGACAAAATACCCGTGTAAGCTATAACGTGGCTATTATACACATTTTTTCAGGATGTTCTTGCAACCCGATGGAAACTTGTCCATGACCCGGTACTGGGTTGCAACCCGGTAATTGAGGACCTCTGCTCTAGCTGCCATCAAACGGAGCTTTGCTGTGCAGAATTTTTCAAATTGTGTACAACCACCATGAAGGCTCTCTCAAGATGAACACAATGTCGCTTTTAATCCGAAACCACTAACAAATGATCCGACTAGCACACTCTTTTATCCTTTCTCACCACAACAATCCTATTTAATGTACTTAACCAAAGTAAATCAAGTTCGTAACATTTTAACGTTCGTAAACTTTTGGACAGAAACAACATACTTACCCACATTTGTTGAAATCCTGTGAACTCTTCCTCCCACGCAGAGCATGCATGACCTAGACAATATTATATCTGACTTGAGAACCACTGAGAAATTAGGAGATGGACATTTAGCATCAGAATAAAATGTTTGAACTCTCTGCCCCTGTTTTATCCCAATTTATTAACAATTTATCATGTAGCAACGCATATGAGAATTTAACCCACACAAGATGTTTTTGTCGTTTTTGCTACTGATAGAATTACATGGAAAAATGACATCTCTGTTTCCTTTCGATTCATAGTTTAACATTCGTAACTATTTGGACAGTTTTGAATGAATGTTTCCATTGCATCGTGGTGGATTAAGGAAATTATAATTTCAGTGTTAGTAGTAGTATTTTGTAGAAAACACACCAATATAAATGTTCTGCATCAAAATGCAGGATTTATTAAAGGAAATAAAAGAAATGACTTAGGAAAAACCCAGATGCACTGAATGTCTCACACTGACATCCCCAATTTCTGGGGTCAGAAATAAAGTATTATTACATTATTTCATAAATTTATCTTAAACAAAACATTGAACTAAAAATAAAAGAATGACAACAACTGTGTATTATACAATCTATATTGTTCATTACACCCCTTAAAATCATTTTTCTTGTGTGTCATCAAGGAGTTAGCTGTTGGTAATTGCAGTCTTTTATGATAGTCTTATAAGTCTAATCAGTTTTAGGGTTAGGGGTAAATGTTTGTGTGTAAATGAAAGCTTGTCTGCTTTATCAGAGCTCAGTTTGTTTATCTTCTCAGTTACTATGGGTTAGATGTTGAACTGAACAGTCCTTTATTGTTCTTGCATGTTCAAGGAGGTGATGGATGTTTTTTTTTTGCTGTGTATGTAGCAAAGCATAAAGATGTTGATTAGTATTGTAAATGATTTTAAGGTTAGGCCCAACTGTTTTTGTTAAAAATGTTTACTGTTGTAGACTCTGGTATACAAGTGTCTAGTGTAGTTTAATATAGTATTGTACTAATTTACAGTATAGATGTAATAGAGTATAGACTTCAGCTATAGTATAGATGTAATAGATTATAGACTTCAACTATACTGCCCTACAAAGGCTAAGTGCAGTAACTACGCAAACACTGAAAGCGAGAGAAATGCCCTTAAAGTTTTTTACACCAGTAAACATGATGCTAACATGAATTAGCATGAACTCTTTTGTCCTAACCCTAACACACACACACACACACACACAGACACACACAACTACACAGACACACACAACTACACAGACACACACAACTACACAGACACACACAACTACACAGACACACAACTACACAGACACACAACTACACAGACACACAACTACACAGACACACAACTACACACACAAACACAATATTACACACACAAACATACTCACACAAACACGCACATAAATGCCCCAACTGCCCCATTCTGTACCAAATGCCCCGTCTGCCCAATTCTGCCCCAACTGCCCCGTTCTGCCCCAACTGCCCCGTTCTGCCCCAACTGCCCCGTTCTGCCCCAACTGCCTCATCTGCCCCAACTGCCTCATCTGCCCCAACTGCCTCATCTGCCCCAAATGCCCCGTCTGCCCCAACTGCCCAATTCTGCCCCATTCTGCCCTAAACACCAAATTCTGCCCCAACTGCCATGAATGCCCCATCTGCCCTAAAAATAAATAAAATAGTGTAGGTTTTCTGGATGTTGTTGTGGTTGTCCCTCAGGATTTGGCAAGAAGCTACAAATTTTGCAGATATTAATGTCAATTCTGCTTTTTCACCGAGAATAATGCAAAGTTTTTCAATTGGAGTACAGTTATTAAAGCAACACTATGTAGTTTCCTTGTAAAAATGACTTACAGCTCCCCTATGTGGTTGAAAAGCGCAACAGTGCCTGGTATCAGACACACTTCTGCAGGCAGGGGGAGGGGCGGGGCTGTGTGCTCTACCCTCCACCGCCACTTTCAGAGTGTGCTTGTAGCAGCTAGGAGGCTGCTCAGGTTGCAGCAACAGTACAATTTGTCCAGTTAAAAGTTGTTCTAGCACTAAAATAATTTTAGAGACATTATTTAAAGGTAAAAAAACTACATAGTGTTGCTTTAAATATGTGGTGAATTTTGGTAAAATATTTATTTCTGATTATTTCATATTGTGGGCATTCAGTGAGGAAGTGTAGTTCGGTTTCTACCACTTTCATTGTGCAGTGAGAACAGAGTCTGTCCTCACGAGTGATCCACATCTGTCTCCTCCGGCCTGTCTCAATAGCCAGACTGTGATCACTGAGTCTGTACCTTGTTAATGCTTTTCTTAGTTTCACATCAGTCACAATGCTTAGATATTTTGCCATGGTGTACTCTCGGTTTAGTGCTGAATAACATTCCAGTTTGTGTTGTTTTTCAATGGTGTTTTTCCAATAGGTGATGTATTTGTCTTTTTCAATGTTTATAATTTGGTTAGGCCGAATGTTTGCGAGTGTGTGTTTGTCATGATTCTGGATGATCTCTGTATGTGTGAGATCAGTCAGTCTCATGATCAGCTGACAGAGGGGACTCTTATGTAAGTTCTGTTCTTGCTCTTTTAGGGCTCTGAAATGATATGTGGTGGGGTCGCTTGTCTGTAGGTGTTTCCAGAATTTAATACATTTTTTCTGGATGTTTATAAGGAGAGGGTATTGGCCTAATTCAGCCCTGCATCCGTTGTTTGGTGTTTTTCTTTGCACTTTAAGTATTCTTTTACAAAATTCTAAATGTATTTATTTTTACAAAATCTAATTTAAAGGATGGACCCCACACCTCACTGCCGTATAGTGTAATTGGCTCAATTCTTGATTTAAAAATTTTGAGCCAAATTTGGATTGGAATGTCAATTTTAATTGATGTCTTTATGGCATAGAAGGCCCTTAGCGCTTTCTCTTTGAGTTCATTCATAGCTGATGTAAAGTTACCTGTTGAAGTGATCTTTAGTCCAAGATAAATGTATGTTTTTGTGTTCTGAATGGTTCTATGTGATAGTGTGAATGTGTGTGTTGGATCTTGAGATCTGGAACGTTTTTGGAAAATCATAACTTTAGTTTTTTGGGGGTTCACTGTCAGGGCCCAGGACTGACAATAATCCTCCAGCAGATCCAGGCTCTCCTGCAGCCCTTCTTTAGTGGGTGACAGAAGAACCAGATCATCAGCATAGAGGAGACACTTTATTTCTGTGTCGTACAGAGTGAGACCTTGAATTTGAGATTGTGGTCAGATGTTCTACATTTTGGAAGGAAACCAATTTGACATTTACTCAAGGCATTGTGCTTCGTAAGGAAGTCTAAAATTCTTGTGTTTAAAAAGCTGCAGAGAACCTTCCCCAGGTTACTGTTGACACAGATGCCTCGGTAGTTGTTGGGGTCCTGTTTGTCTCCGTTTTTGTAAATCGGGCTGTTGAGACCCTGGTTCCAAATCTCAGGGAAATACCCAACACACAAAACATCATTAAATAGTTTCAGGATTGATAGTTTGAAGTTTTGCTCTGTGTATTGTAACATCTCATTCAGGATGCCATCAACACCACAGGCTTTCTTGGGCTCTAGCTGTTTAAATTTGTCTTCCAATTCTTTCATTGTTATGGGGAAATCTAAAGGGTTTTGATTTGCTTTAATTCTTCTTTCCAGATTTTCGAATTTTTTTATTAGTTCACTTTGATTGTTGTTTTGAATTTCGATTGAGCTATATAATTTTTCGAAATGATTTTTCCATATCTTTCCATCTTGGATGGCCAGATCTTCTTTATTTGATTTGTATAATAGTTTCCATTTATTCCAAAATTTGTTTGAATTGAGAGATTTTTCAAAATCTTCTAGGTGGCCCTGTTGAAATTGAGCTTTTTTCTGATGGAGTGTGGCTTTGTATTGTCTTAATGCCTCACAGTATTGAAGACGGAGGTCTTGATTTTGTGGTTGACAGTGTTTTTGGTTTGATAAGTTTTTAAGGTTTTTTCTCAGAGACTTACAGTCTGCATCAAACCATTTGTCAGTGCTCAGTTTCTTTTTCTTTGTTTTGATGAGAGTCAAATCACTTTTTCGTGCTACTTTGTAGAAAATATAATTTAGATCTTTTACTTCCTGATTGATGCCTAATTTGTTCTTAGGGTATTGATGTGTTTGAAATGAATATAAGAGAGATTATATTTCTGTACGCTCAATGACATTGGTGTAATTTGTGACACTGTTTTCAGTCCATTTAAAAGTTATTATTTTGTTCATTTGGTATTCTGTCCTGTTAGTGTTTGTGGTTGTTTTTTTATATAGATTGTGATTTGACTCCCCTCTTAGTCGTCCATTGACAATGTACAGACCTAGACTACGGCAAATTTGTAGTAGCTGCTTTCCATGTGAGTTTACTATTTGATCATGTGATCATGTGACTGTATGTGAGCTGTAGGTAGATAAGAGTGTACTTTATGTTAATAAGAATTGTGATGAATTGTTTTGTATTTATCTAAATGATAAAACTAGAGAAAGGGGGTGGGATTAGAAAAGTTTATGAGCTTCCTCCTACTCCTTTTGAACATGGGAGTTTTCTTTTTTGAATGACTTATTTATAATAATTTATGGTTGAATGTGCTTGAGAAGTACATGTCCTTATTTATCTGTTATTTTTATTTTTTGTATTTGTATGCATGTATATGTGCAATGTTTGAAATAGATTTTTAAAATGTTTTCATTCACAGGATCTGGCCGCAGTATGTTAAGGACAGGATCCACTCCACATACATGTACTTTGCAGGCAGTGTGTGTATGACCGGTCTCTCTGCTGTAGCTGTCAGCCGATCTCCAGCGCTCATGGGACTGATGATGAAAGGCTCCTGGCTGGTATACGACATCGTCTGATCCTCTTTATTTATCTAAGTTAGATTCTTCCTACAGATAAATGTACAGTTTTTTTTCAAATATCGTTTTTTGTCATCATCCGCAGGCTATAGGTGCAACATTTGCAGCTATGATTGGTGCAGGAATGTTGGTGAGGTCGATCTCATATGAACACAGTTCTGTACCGAAACATCTGGCCTGGGCACTGCATGCAGGTAAAGTGCTTTCACAGTATCATACACTGGGTTTTCTTGGCTCAAAATGAGTTGGTGCTACCACACACTTTACAAGCAAAACATTTTTAAGGTTTAATAATTAAATGAAAAGACAATTTATATCACAAAACATTACATTAATTAAATACAATGTAGCATCTAATGTGTTCATGTACAGATTATAAACAGCAAATTGGTTTAAAATCAAATGAAATTTACACAAGCTTTTCATTTACGGTTCATTATGGTCTTTTGCAGTTTTTAGATGTCTTTAGTGATGTAAACACAGCCAGAGACCTCTGTCCCTTTTGCTATCATTCTCCACTCATTTTTTTGTGCCTTCATTGCTTAATCTTATAAACAAAAAAAGTTCTGTTGAAGTCGCCATGAAACTGAAGTATCGATTGGCTTATTTTCCCTGTGGTGACATATATCCGAGTGAAACCGGCTTCTGAAATGAAATAAGGCAGGGCTAGATTTGAATTTGTCCATCGAGATCTGATTGGATAATTTGAAGTTGGGTCATGTTGCTAATTGCTAATCACTGCGATCTTTTCCCGGACCCCGCCCACCTGCCGTATCATATGACTGAAGTAAAGAGAGATCGCTTTGAGGAGGGGAGGAGATTTGCGTTTTTGTTTAAAGAGTATGAGGGCACATGAATTTTTAAAAAACAATGAAGCTCACAGAAAAGTACCGCAATTTTTCCAACATAACCTATTCCAAAACAATCTACAGTTTTTTGTTTTATTTTCATGACAACTTTACTTCCTTTACCTGATCTAATAATTGTGGTTTATATATATTAGGGCTGTCAGAATGAACGTGTTAATATCGCATTAATGCAAATTGATTTTAAGGCCACATATTTTATTAATGCATGATTAACTCAACAAGCTATTTATATTTGACCCTCATCAATTGTGCATAATTACATGTGTAGCAACTGCATAGGGTTCAGGGCTCGCAAAATCGCTAGCCCGACGTCCCGGGGCTATTGCGAATTCCTGTCGGGCTACCAAAATGTTCTCTGCCCTGCCCGTCGGGCTATCTTGGAGAGTAAAAAATATTTTAATGTTTTTGCATTCTCTCAGATTTAGTTATGTAATATGTAATTCGGCGTCGTCTTGTCAGTCATTACTATCCTCACGTAACAAATGAAACTGTCAGGAAATGAAGTGAAAGCATAATTAAACCCATTATTCCTTTTGTGTTCACGTCTGATATGCGCGCTCTTCAGGACGCGCTTCTCCCCGCTCCGCTCTTCACGAGTGCGCGCTTGGTCTTGTGCTCAGCAAAAAGCGTGAACTTGTCATTTATAAAAAAAGTCATTTCATTTTATGAGACTAACATTGTTTTAGCGTTTATTTTTTCTCTTTCTTCATTTAGTAACTTAAAGGTGACATAGAATGATTGAACAGAGTATTTATCCTTGTTCTGTGATGTGACATGTAGACAAAAATGTTTTTATTTGGGTCTGTAATGCCTTAGAAGCTTCCTAAAAACCTCTCTCAGATAGCTCTATTAGGGTGGGGAATTTTAAACAAGTGGTTTTGCACCTATTTGGCTCCCCCTACTGGCTTAACTTGCAATCTCATTACTGATTGGCTGACTTTGCTGCCACTCAAAAAATGTAGCCAATTATTTTAAAGTGGAGGGGCAGTGAGATGCCTGTGATGTCATAAGCATCAGTTTTTCAGATTGGGCCGTTTTCTGGCTGACATTTCTAAAAGAGGAATTTCTATGAGACTGAGATGTTAAGCATGACTAGCACTTTTTGTATGTTTGTGAATGTGGGTAGACTTCCATTATTTAACAAAGACAAGGTAAAAATGGTTTTTCATTCTCTGTCCCCTTTAAATATGTGAGAAGGAATATATGTTTGATTGATTTGACACGTCTATATGAGGAGAATATGAGCTTTTGATTGTTGTGATAGGCGACTAAAATGCTGTGGTAAGATATGTTAACCTAAAGTGAAAGTAATGTTTATTTATTTGCCATTTCGTTTTACCTCAGAGTCTAACATCATTCTAGCAATTTCTTTTTTTTCTTCAGTAGGCTAAGTGAACTTAAATATGTGCAAAAAAATATAATTTTAGGGATTTCTATAAGGAGAATATGATGTCAGAAACTTTTGATTGTAAACACAAAGCTACGTGGCTAACGCTAAACTAATCCGCTAATCTAAAGTAGCCTAAATAAAATGTTTATTTATTTTACATTTCTTTTTTACCTCAGTATAACATCTAGGGATTTCTTATTTCTCTTTCTTCATTTAGTAACTTAAATGTGTGAGAACGAAAATATATCTTAGTGATGTCCTATATGAAGAGATGATATTAGAAGCTTTTAATTGTTGTAAATTTTAATAACGGAGAGGCAGCTACACTGCCGTGGTAAGATCTGTTTAAAGTCTTCTATATTGTGTTGAAGTCACTGATTATTAATAAATTTGATAAAATACAGTGTTATCTAAATACAATCTATGATGTGTTTAGGTATTTTTTATTAAAAATAACACGTTGTAATAGGGGTGGGCGATATGACCAAAATCTTCTATCACGATAGGATTAATTTTATATCATGATAGCGATATGTATCACGGTAGAGTTTTTTATGTTTTAATAAGGTTTAAATCTTTAATACCATAGAAATGTTCATAATTCTCACAAAAAACATATACAAGCATAGAAAGAAGATAAAAACAAACAAAACTCAAGCTCTCTGAAGATACACAGTCAATAAGAATGATAATAAATAATTATGCATGTATGTATAGGCCTATATATATTTTTATTTAAGGTAGAAAAGTGATTTAATCAGGAGCAGTGAGAGATTTTTTTCTCAATGCTGTTTGATTAACACGAGTGACAGACAGGAGCAAAATTAGGTAACTTCCCCTTTAAGACCAAAGTCCGGATCCAATACACTGTTACACATGCGCTTTCTCTTTTAGCTGTTTACTTTCTCTTAAGACCTTACTGGTCGTGTTTATGATGATGCTTGCAAAGACGGGAATTTTGACGCATATGTGTATTTAAGGCCAATAAAGCGGGAAAAATGCTCACGAGCTTAATAAGCAGAGGTCGCGCGACTTGCGCGCTCCTCACAGACAGAAAGAGCAGCGGTTGCGCGACTTGTCCGCTCCTGACACACAGAAAGAACGCACGCATACAGATCTGTTGTCTGTGTTTCAATGGCTTAAAATAACTTGTTTTAAAACTGCAGTGCTTAAATACGTGTACAAACGTTACGTTTTCCCGACCACACGCACAGGAGCGTGACGTGGGCACGTAACCTCAATAGAAACGATAGTCCAAAATCTCTACCGGTTGACAAATTTCTACCGGTTAATTTTGTCTACCGGTTTATCGCCCACCCCTACGTTGTAATATATTCATATAATACTTTAGTAATAGAAAAATTGAATTATAACGTTCTATTTTCTTAAAGAAAACTTTACTGGCTAACCAAAACAAGCCTTGGATAAAACGTTCTGGAAAACCAAAAACTAACGTTAGGGGAACGTTTTGGGAACCAAACATTTTTAGCTGGGGATGGGCAGGAACAGTGGCTTGCGTGGAAATCCAGGATTTATCAATATTCTACTTAAACATAATGCATTTTTATTCGGGCTACTTATATTAATTTCGGGCTATCAAAAATTGAAGAGTTCCTGCCCGAAGGGCTACCAGGAATTTTGAAATTTTGCGAGCCCTGGGGTTAAGTCTATTTAGTATTTTTCAGTAATGCAGTTATTTTAGGGAAAATGTGAATAATTGCATTGCAGGCTGATTTATGGTGTGCCCAAAATTTACTGCTTGTGCTCCTAACATTTTCAGTCAGGGGGTACAGTGCTCCTAATAAAAAAAGGTAGTCTGGATCCCTAAGGGGTTGTGTACTCCAAAACTTTTACGCCTGCGGCCGACGCATGTTTTCAATTGTTTCCAATGGAAGCTCGCCGTTTTTCAAATAAGCCAGCAGCTAGCGGGTTTTTTCTGCGCTGAAAACCAGCGCTCGGAGGGTTTTCCGCGCTCGGCGCTGAACGTCGAGACTTGAAAGAGATTCAACTTTGGGAGAAAATCTCCGCTCGTCAATGTCAGTTCTCACACGGCCGCCCAATCACAGTGGAGGAGGGGCGGGACATTCCCACAGCAACCAACCGGCTCGCAGCTGAAGTATCACAGCTACCAAAGTGCTCAGCTGAAGAAAGCTGGCACTCAGCTGAAAAACAGCTGGCATTCGGCGTCCTCAAGGTGTTTTCAGCCGCATTTACAAGTTTTGGTGTGTCCAGCCCCTAAAAGACTAGACTTTTAAAATAAAGAATGTGTTAAGTTATTTTTTTACTACTTTTTATTTTAGGAAACTTGCAGTTTACAGTTTTCATTTCAAGCAATATGTGCTTTGATTTCAGTTGAAGTCAAAATTTCAATAAATAACCTTAACAACTAATACTTTCTTCTTCTCTTAATTCTTTTAAAATCACAAAGAGAACAACAAATGCCCTTTCAATAGAAAAAATTATCCCACTTTTAATATCTGAGCATATTTACAATACAAACCTTGCCAGTGAACTATGGGGAAAATAATAATAATAATAATAATAATAATCGTTCATTAATTTTAATCGATGTCAAATGCTAAATTAACAGAGGTTTTGATTTTAGGTTAAATCATCCAGCCCTAGGATGTTATAATTTTTGTGGTCATTTTGGATTTTTCTTAAAATAATTTTACTGAGTCTTCCTCATTTTTGAAAATCATTACAACTCAATTTGCCAGCACATGTCACAAATAATAGAAATTGAGAAAGAAATTAGCCTGGTCCAACCAGACTCTCGTACATTCATTTCTACAGAGAGTCTGGCCACGCTCCATTGCAAAGCGTTACTTCCGTTAAGGAGGGTCCATTGTTGAAGTTTAAAACTATTGGATCTGCCCAGAGTCACTCAGGATCTGCCAAAGCCAATCGCTAACGTGTGGTCGTGACGTATATCATGCACCAAAACCGTCCGGAAACAACAAGTCAGAATAATCAGACAAACAAAACTTAGCAAACCTGGTTCTTGCTCCGGCTTTAACTTCTGTATATTCGGCAGTTTTGCAACAACGGACCGAATAGCTTTTCTCACATCTTTCTCCGCTGCCATTACTGAACTACAACTCAAACTGACACACGACCTCAACGTCATCATTCTTAGCCACCCCCATCTGTTCGCTGATTGGTCCTGCAGATTCTTGCAGGAGAAAACGAAACTCTATAGAGAAATCCCAGACGTACTGCTGAAGCGAAATAAAAATTAAGCGGAAGCACGTAAGAGGGCGGAGCCAGGCTAGAAAGAAATGTCCTTCTGAAAGTAAAATTCATATACAAAACAATGGCTAACATAAAAAAGCCAAGCTAATATAAAAAGTATGCAATAAATAAATATTACAAATGGGTATATGCGCAACTTACTTCCTTATTCCTGTTAAACATAGTAGATCACTTCCGGTTCTCTTTTTTTGTAGAGCATGCATAACCCTAACACTACAAATAACAAGCAACGATAGCACATACCGGCAACCGAAAGCGATCGACCCAGTTTTCCAGTTTGATCATGTGATGTTTGACATATACCGTATTGAGACTATAAATCGAATGTGCTTTGGTGGGCACCTCACAGACTCTGTGCAGGCAACCTGGTGCCCGTGGGCACTATGTTGGAGACCACTGGTCTATAGTAATCTACAGTCATCTGTGAAGATGATCTTTGTATCCAAGTATCATAAACTTTTGTTAAATATGTATCTTATTTTTTTGTGATAATCCCTCTTACTTCCGGCTTGGCCTACAAAAATGTGTTGTCCTTGCGGTGCTCTATTGGAGCTATTCAGTCAGTGCCTCATTGTGCTGACATCGAGACAAATGACAATCCACAGAGTGCAACGATTGTTTTTGTTTTCTGTAAAGACACCTAGGGTATTTACCAAATGTAAGTGAGCATCCCTATGCCCTACTCCCTTTGAACGGCAGAGCCCTTAAAGTGAGCTCTTTGAAGGGTGTAGGATCTCCCTTGGCGAAGTGACTGACAGATCGAGAACTCATTGCCTAAGATCATGTTATCATCACAAACAGAACTTACTTCCTTGAATAGACCATGTATAGCAGGGGTTTTCAAACCTATCCTGGAGGACCACTCGTACTGCACAATTTGCATGTCTCCCTCATTAGACACACGTGGTTCAAATCTACATCTCATTATTAGAGACTGCAAGACCTGAACTGGGTGTGTAAGGTTCAATTCAATTCAATTTTATTTATATAGCGCTTTTCACAATTGTTAATTGTTGCAAAGCAGCTTTACATGAGTAGATGTAGAGTAGAACACTGAGAATCAATACATAGTATAAGAAGTAGAATATAGCGGCTAAGGATAAACCGTGTAAGCGAGCGTATTGATAATGTAACGTATACAGTAAAGTGCTAAGTTAAGCCAAAGTTGGCTGACTCTCCCTGGGACTAAAAACCCCCTAGGAGAAAACCCAATGGGAAAAAATCCTAGAAGGACAAAAAACCCTAGGGAGAGATTAATATTTATATATATAGACATGGTAGGGATAAGAAGCGGGTAAGCGGATTAAACTGGTTCAGCCGGTGGTCGTTGGTCGCGCATGGGCTGGGCATCACTTTGAAGGACAGCCAGTAGATCAGTGGTGCGATGACCTTCACAGCAACAGGAACTGGGTCTGTTTGTCTCATTGTCCTCAGAGTCGAGGACGAGACAGGGAGACAAAAACAGAATTCTATTAGCGTAGGGGCCGTTCGCATGTAATGCAAGTGTCATACATTATATTGGTTTAATTCAGCTCGGTTCCAGACAGGCTAACTATTGCGGCAAGAGTAAATTACCCATATGAGGTATGTGAGTGCTTTGTTCTAGACAAACTACTGCGGGAAAAGTACATTTACTGGACATTCTATGTGAATGCTTTGTTAAAGAAGAATGTCTTAAGTTTAGCTTTAAATTGCTCGACTGTGTCAGATACTCGAACATTATTTGGTAAATCATTCCATAGCTTAGGGGCCAAGTAGGAAAAGGATCTACCACCTTTAGACACTTTTGATATTCTAGGGATAATTAAGTAACCAGAATTTTGTGATCGCAGTTTATGTGGTGGATTGTATTCTGATAGTAGTTCTTTTATATACGAGGGCGCTAGGCTATTTAAGGCTTTGTAGGTGATTAGTAATATTTTAAATTGTATGCGATATTTAACTGGTAGCCAGTGTAAAGATGCCAGAATTGGACTAATGTGATCATACTTTTTAGATCGAGTAAGCACTCTTGCGGCAGCGTTTTGAACCAGCTGTAGCTTGTTTACCTGATTTGCATTGCATCCCCCGAGTAACGAGTTACAATAGTCTATTCTAGAGGTCATAAAAGCATGGATAAGCTTTTCTGCATCTGATGCAGACAGCATATGGTGTATTTTTGAGATATTTCTAAGATGGAAGAATGCTGTGCGGCAGACGTTGGAGATATAACTATCGAAAGATAGATTGCTGTCAAACATTACGCCTAAATTCTTAACCGTGGAAGATGGCACCACCGTGCAGCCATCTATGGGCAACTTGTAATCTGACATATTATGTTTGTAATCTGACATATTATGTTTGGAGCGATTTGGTTCAATAATAAGTATCTCAGTCTTATTGGAGTTTAGCATAAGAAAGTTATGTGCCATCCAGTCCCAAATATCACTAATGCAGTCTGTTAGCTTAGCAAACTGGTGGGTTTCGCTAGGATGTGACGAGATGTAAAGCTGGGTATCATCCGCATAGCAGTGAAAACTTATGTTATGTTTCCTGATAATGTCTCCTAGAGGTAACATATATAACGAGAATAGGATAGGGCCTAGAACTGATCCCTGAGGTACGCCGTATTTAACGGGGGAGTGATAGGACTCTTCCTCATTTACATAAACAAAGTGAAATCGATTTGTTAGATACGATCTAAACCAGGCTAGCGCCTGACCACTGATACCAACATAGTTTTCTAGTCTATTGAGTAAGATTGTGTGATCTATTGTGTCAAAGGCTGCACTTAGGTCTAGTAATATAAGAATTGAGATTTCACCACGGTCGGATGTTAATAGGAGGTCATTTGTAACTCTAAGCAGCGCTGTTTCTGTGCTATGGTGGGGCCTGAATCCTGATTGGAACTTCATGTGTATTATTATTCGCTATGAATGTGCGTAGCTGGCTTGCCACTACTTTTTCTAATATTTTAGAAAGAAAAGGTAGATTTGAGATTGGTCTAAAGTTATTAAGATCTACCTGGTCAAGGTTTGGTTTTTTTAATGAGCGGTCTAATAACTGCTAGTTTGAAAGCTGTTGGAACGTATCCTAATTCTAGCGATGAGTGAAAGATATTTAGTACCGTGTCGGAAACTACATGAAATACCTCTTTTAGTAATTTTGTGGGAACGGGGTCTAATATACAGGACGATGATTTAGATGACGTTACTAATTTCGAGAGCTCTTCTATTGTAGTAGGTTTAAATGACTCAAGATGCTCGTATGATAATCTAGTGGTAAATGTACTATTGGGTAGAGTGGTTGCTGCTTGCGTAGTTTTTTATGTTTTCCCTAATAAACATAATTTTGTTAGTAAAGAAGTTCATGAAGTCGTTACTATTGTGTTGGAGTTTACTATTGGTTTCTGTTTGTTCTTTGTTTCTAGTCAGTTTCGCAACTGTGCTAAAGAGGAAACGAGGGTTGTTATGATTTTCCTTAATAAGCGTACTGAGATAGGTAGATCTGGCGGTTTTAATAGCCTGTCTGTAGTGTTGAACACTCTCTTTCCATGCTGAACGCCATACCTCTAACTTTGTGTTTCGGTAGTTTCTTTCCATTTTTCTAGATACTTTTTAAGGGCTGCAGTATGGTGGTCATACCATGGAGCTGGCGTTTTTTCTTTGATTCTCTTTTTTCGAATGGGAGCAACGGCATCCATCGTGCTAGAGCAAACGTTGTTCAGGTTTTCTATTATAATATCCAGATCTTCACGGTTATCTGCTACATGTTTCATTTGAGACAGGTCTGGAAGAGTGCTGATAAAGCTATCTTTAGTGGTGGAAATTATTGTTCTGGCTAATCTGTAGCATGTTGTAGACTGAGCGGTCCTATCTAGAAGTATTGTGTATGACACAAGGCAATGGTCTGAAACGGCATCGCTCTGGGGTGATATTTCGATGTCATTAATATTGAGTCCGAGTGACAGAATTAAGTCTAATGTGTGCTTACGAGTATGCGTGGGCCCTGACACTTTTGTTTAATACCGAGAGGTAACTGAAGGTAGCCTGGTTAGCCAGACCTACATCAAGATGTAAGGTCTGGCAACTCTTCACACAAACGGCTCAATGCAAGGGGCGGGATATAAGGTTGTCCCTCAAAATGCCTCTGCACGCAATAGGATAGCGCTATGACCAATCAGAGCAACGAAGAAGGTGACGTAGTTACCGTAACCAGTCGGCAAAACTCCAAACACATCTTTCTTGCTTAAAAAGGACTTCAGTAGGGTTATTTGCTCTTCTCTCGAAGAAAAACATAAGTCTAAGTCCTCCAGAGTCGCGGCCAAAGCCGCTTCAAAAGAAAGCTGTTCGCCAGCAGCAGCAGCCATTCTTTGTTTTCAAGTAGGAACCGTTGCAGCTCTGTCGTCATCATGTTAAGCCCGCCCCACAGACGCTACACACAATGTGATTGGCCTGACCAAATTTTGGTTTTTGGAGCTGTTAAGTGTATTGTGAGTGCCTAGACTAAACCCTGGCAGCAAATATATTTTGCGGCCGCTAGGGTGCGTCTAGATTTCTAGGCTAAACTGAAGGAGGTGTGTCACAAAAGGGAAACATGCAGTACTGGTGGTCCTTCAGGACAGGTTTGAAAACCCCTGATGTACAGTGTATTTTGCTAACAGACTTCTGGAAGGGCCCCATTGTGAATGGAATTAGGCAGTCACTTTTGTTAGGTGCATAAATGCCACTTGGAAAATACCCTTAGATAGCTGTCGAAAGCTGGAGGCGACACAAAATTTCGCCTGCCTCCAAATTCTTTATGAAGGAAAAACCGTGAATGTTGTCCGTTTTTCAATCGGAAGGCTGCAGCCTCCAGAGGTCGCATATGCAAGTTGCATACGTCATCAAGCCTGGTTTATATAAGTTAACTGAGACATAAGCATAGTACAACACTTTACGATTAACTAAGAATAAAAGTCAACTTTGTAATTGTTAATATTCTGAAAAATGATCTACGCAGCCTGCAAATGCGACTTCCGGAGGATGCAGCCTAAGGATTGAGAAAGTCTTAGTACATAAGCGTTGAAGTCAGAAATGTGTTCCTGTAAAGCTCAGTGGTAGAGCATTGCAGTTGCAATGAACCTCTGACCCACAAACAAACACACTCAGTGCTACAAGTCATGGGTTCAAAGTTCAAACCCAGGGAACACAAATACTGATAAGAATGCATAGCTTGTATTGCGCTATAAGTTGCTTTGGATAAAAGCATCTAAAAATGCATAAATGTAGATGGTAGAGATGATTTTGTACTGTAAACCCACCACTGGAGGGCAGTGTTGTCTGTTTTTGAGGGTTGACGTTGAATAGCAGGGGTGGATTTTTACTCTGTACTATGTGAATGACAAAGCCTTCTTTATTCCAATTCAACACATTTACTACCGTACTATTGGTATACATGGAAATTTACCCTGCTTTTGTAAACACACTATCATATTTTGGAAAATCTCTACTCTTGTGCATAACACAATATACCAGTAGTGTGCCAGAAAAGAGACTCTGGGTGTGCATCTGAAAATCTGGGTGTGCCACATTTACTGTCAAATTACTGTGCAAAATTATTAACCATAAGCATATAACCATGCTATAACCATAATGTTATGAGTGAGAAGGCAGACAAATACAAATACAACAATTTATTAGACAAATAAGCCAGGCAAAGGTCAGTATCGGAATCAGAAATATTCAAACTGCTTTTGCGCGTTGGTGGGCGCTTGTCATATATCACAACTAATATGCAGTGTTTTCAACCAACCACATAATGTTTATTTTATGTTTCAGACATTTAAATACACATAAGTACTAGTAAAATACACACTTATGTCTATGGAAGGAAAGCAGAAAAAACAATCTATTCAAAAGTAATTTGCCGACGTTTTTTATTCATATATAAAACACACATAGCGGAACTATAAAGTCTAACGATACTTTTCCCAGTTCAACAGCCACTTACTTTTATGTATTTGAGGAGAAACTAGGGAATTCAGATGCAGTAAATCCGGTTGACAGGACTCTCTGTACTGCAGTGTTCAGCTCATCTCGTTATAGATCAAGATAATTTATAAAGGTTTTTAAACAAAGAATCCTAATATCAGAAAGTTGACGTGATAAGCAAGTTAATGAATATTTTTAATAAAAAAGGAAAAATGAAATAAAACGAATAACATACATCTGTTAGTTATTGTGCCTGCTGTGTATCACGTGACAATCATGATGCGTCGCCATGGACACAAGGGGTCAATTAAAATATTTTTTTACTTATGCGTGAAAGGGTTGATTTTAAATACATTCTAAGGAAACAACAATAGCACAAGTTTAATAAACATTTTTATTGAGACTATAAAAATTATTCTGCATCCATTTTTAGGTGTGCCAGGTGCCACTGTGGTAACCCTTATGCTTACCAATAGTTCAGTAATGCTTGATTTTAAGGCCATATGATTTGAAGTGCATTCCTAGAAAATTATAACACATCCATCTGAAAACAATCACACATATCGCCTTCTGTCTGTTGCTGGTGAAGTATTTTGCTGTCTATTCTGTGTTAAACTGCTGGCGTGCTCATTTTTCACTCATTTTTATCTGTCCAGCAGCAGTCTTAGCGACATCTATTGGACTTTGATTGTATTGCATTAAATAAGTCAATCTGGACCAAAATCCTAACTCAAACTCAACATTTGATATACAGGAAATGGAATGTGCATGGAAATCCCTCAGCTTTCGGCGAAATTCGCCATTTTAAAGCAACACTATGTAGTTTCCATGTAAAAATGACTTACAGCTCCCCCATGTGGTTGAAAAGCGCAACAGTGCCTGGTATCAGACACTCTTCTGCAGGCAGGGGGAGGGGCGGGGCTGTGTTTCCTACCCTCCACCTCCACTTTCAGAGTGTGCTTGTAGCAGCTAGGAGGCTGCTCAGGTTGCAGCAACAGTACAATTTGTCCAGTTATAAGTTGTTCTATCACTGAAATAATTTTAGAGACATTATTTAAAGGTAAAAAAACTACATAGTGTTGCTTTAAAGCCAAAACAGGTGACCCAAGTGAATCGTGTAGAATTTTTGGGGGGTATGCGTGCATTGTTTGTTGACGCGCCCTTCGCTGTCATCCAACATGTATCCCAAACATTTGTTTAACTTCATGCCGCGCTGCAAAAACCAACAGGCAGGTGACATCAAAGTACCACAAGAGTGAATCGAGAAGTCATGAGGACTCTGCTTTCGAACCGTTCTTGCGCTCCTGTGATATCATTCGTCTTTCTGTGTTCTTCATCACTGCTTCACATGCTTGTTGAAGATTTGTAGAGCCACAGCCTTCGAGACGTAAAGTAAAACGCTGTAAAATAAAATGCTGTCTATAAACATAGACTGACATTGCAAAATGACCTGAAAGATTTTTTTATTGGAATGGATTGGAACGAATGATGGAAATACTCCTCGCTTGTACTGCAGTAAATACGTAAATGTTAATGGTAAAACTGCAAAATATTGCATGAAATGCTGTTAATAAGAACATACTGCTACTAACTAATACTGTTAATAAGAAAGTTTATCGTTTACAGTAACATTTTACAGTAGCGATTTTACAGTAGCGATTTTAGACTATGTGAGCGACAAAGATGCTAAAGTGATTTGTTTTTGGCGTGCATACGCGCACAAACTCAAAAGCCAAAGCATGAAAGCGAGCGTTTCAAAAATCAAGCAAACACATAATTTCTTTGAGCTTGACAGGAGATATATGCACAAAATATTTTGTAATACCACAGTCTCTGCAAGTATTCTCAGAAAAGCAGTCATTTATTTTATAAGTGAGCAGTTGATCATATGTGTATAGATCAGCGCTTCTCCACCGGTGTTAAAGGGACAGTTCCTCTTATAAGAAATGCTTATGTTTGAGTCATTATGGTAATCAATCTACAGAAGACAAAAGGAAAATCACCTTTATAGCTTTAAAAAGATCAATTATATTATATTTAAGTTATTCTTTTCTATTTTATATGCTTCTTATTTCTTGCTTTCTTCTTATTTTATTTTCCCACATTTCTTTTTGTTTGCTGATCTGAAAATGATTCAACCCATGACTCAAAAACCATAATGTAATTGATTTAACCAGTACTATATTGTAAAATTAAGTCATTTTTTCAGGTCCACCCTATTCCAAGGCCAACTTAAAATGTTATGGCCTTGCGACTGATGGTCAGATTATGGCTAAATAAAATTATTGCAGATGTAAAATAGTAATTGAATGCTACTTGTTACAGCTTTCCACATTTATCAACCCATTTAATTAAACATGGTTTATGTTACTAGTCAAATGTTTACATTTGAAATGTACAATCTAAATTGTCCGTCAGAAATAAATAATTGAAAAATGGTCATAATGTATTTCTTGCTCATGTTATGATGTGCATTTTTTTGTTTCTGCTGGGGTGTTGGGTTCCTTCCATCTTTTTTTGTCCTTGGCCAATCACGTGCCTGAAGAATAAGTTACATCAGTTAAGGTTAACTGATGTAAGTTAAGTTACATCATGAGCCCTAATGAGGCCGTAATATTTATTCTGGGAGAGTCCCCCACCTCGCGGCCCCATCAGAGGCCATGTCGTCCCTCGAGCACCCTTCTCATCTTTTTCACCCCTGACCCGTTTTCATGCTTGGATATATATGATATATATTTATAAACTTATGAATAGGGTGAACCGATAAATTGGTCGATTCTGCTTGCTATACTTCTCAATGAATTACAGTGAAATGCCACTACATTTAAAAGCCAGAGGGCGCTCTCGTGCAGAAATTCAATATGAGTCATAGAAGAAGAACCCTTACACATGCAGCTCCAGCAAAATATCTTAAGCATATAGTTATATTGCTGTTCTTATTGCTGTATTATCATGATAATAAAGAATAAGTATACTGATTATGTTTGACGAGTGTCCACATTAGGGTTACCACATTATAAACGACTCAAACTTACAGTGATTTCAGATCGATAAGGACTTAGTGATCAAAACCCGTAGTATGTGAAATAACTGTGCATAATATCTGCTGTGCGATTCAGAATAGTTATAGGCCACATATTATTAGTGTTTATCAGCATTTATCGTCACATCTCTACTTATAAACCACACCTGTTCTCTAGGATTAGTTTTTCTTTAGACATGCGCTCGCACTCACATCTGTGTGTTTTCTTTTGTGTCTAGGTGTGATGGGAGCAGTCATTGCTCCATTAACTCTGTTGGGCGGCCCACTAATGATTCGAGCAGCCTGGTACACGGCAGGTATTGTGGCCGGTTTGTCGACCGTGGCCATGTGTGCGCCCAGTGAGAAGTTCCTGAGCATGGGCGGCCCGCTCGCTGTGGGTTTCGGAGTGGTGTTTGCCTCTTCTCTAGGTGCGATGCGTTTACAGTTCAGTGCAGACATTTTGTGACTGTTTAGTGAATTTCATTTGATCAAACCTCATCTTTTCTCCAAGGTTCCATGTTCCTGCCGCCCACCTCAGTGTTCGGAGCGGGTCTGTACTCGGTGGCTGTTTATGGAGGTTTGGTGCTGTTCAGTATGTTCCTGCTGTATGACACACAGAAAGTCGTTAAGCGAGCAGAGACGCACCCTCTTTATGGTGTTCAGAAATATGACCCCATTAATGCGTAAGTGTTGTCTGTGGGCATGCAGAGCAAATGTCTGTTGTCCCTTTACCAGAATTTTGAGTTTTCACTTGTCATGTGTACTGAGATTTAACATTACCCATACAGACCACATAAATTTCTTGATTATGATGTATAGTTTTGTTTTGCCTGTGCTCTTACAGATGCATGGGCATTTACATGGACACACTCAATATCTTCATACGGCTGGTGATGATTCTAGCCAACGGTGGAGGAAACAGGAGAAAGTAGATATGACGAGACATGAAGAGACTGAGCTGTTCTGGTGGGAACCACTGAGATGCGTTACAATCCGATGAGTTGTTTCAATCCAGAAAAAGCTTCTGATTACTTTAGCTGAACTGCATCTCAAACACATGATGATAAAAGTACAACGACAATGAGTTCATGTGTCACATGTAATAAGAGGGAATGCACATCATCCTTATTCTATTCTGTTAAGAACATTTTTTGTCTATTTATTGTACTGATAAGCATTGAGCTCACAATTTGTATATATGTGAAGCTACTGGAGTTTGTTTAAAGGATCTATGTGTTATTATGTGTGATGCTTCTGTTTTTATGTTCAATAAACTTCAGTTGCATCTAATTAAATGTTTGGTTGTGTTCATATCGTTAAAATGCATTTACTGTAGACTTAATAATTAGTCAATAATTATAATGAGTTATAAAGAACATACAGATTTCTTTCTCCATCCCGATCCTACGATCAAGGGTTAGGAGTTGAGCTGTCGTGCTCATCTGTCATGATGTTGTGTTGCCCAGTGGATGTTCATGAAGTTATGAGAGTGTCTGGGGACAGATGGATGTTTCATGCTGTAATTTTGGCCTGACCAGCAGCAGATGACAGTGAGATTAGGAAATAATCCTTGAGTCCTCCATCTGTGATTAAATCCTGAAAACACATAGGCATCCACTCCGGTGCTTTTTATAAAAAAAAAACAGTTTGCTATAGTAAACATGAGCCACCACAGATACAGCAAGTAACACTCAGTGCTTAAACCCTCTTACAAAAGTTATCATTCAAAGCCCAGGTGTCTTTTGTGAATCATGGTGGAGAATCGGAAGAGGGGAGGTCAAATAATTTTTACCTTTCATTAAAGATTGAACACAATGAACCCCATATAAATGACTATAAACTGTGACAGTACATGCAACATTAATTCATGACCACTGTGAACAGCCTATAAACTATATTGAAATAATATAGTTAACTATATTGAAATAATACTTGATATTTGTGCAGTTTAACTGGTCAAAAGAGATTGAATTGGGTTAGGTTAGGGTTACATACTATAAATACTATGCACTTGCTGTGTAAATACTAGGTACCAGCCCTGAGTCTAACATGTAGTATTTTATAGAACGCATGCATGCACACCCACTGTAAAACAAAGTACAGCCAGGAACTGAATCTCTACACGTCTTTGTTGTCTTCTGGCATAACGACATGTACATTTCCAATATGTATTGTTGTGTAAGATGCAAATTATCCAATCTTTATAAGCCAAATATTACCTCTCATTTTATATGTAATCCTTGGGAGCAATAGAAACCTGTGGTTTGTTATTTTATACTCCTTTTGTTATGTTAAACTGTTATTTTATACGGCAAGTATTGGTTTAATGCAAAGTAATATAATCACTGAGTTAAGAATATATGCATGACATCTCTTAAATTTCATGTTTAACAAAAGAACACAAATGTATGGTTTTGTATTAAAGAGTAACTAAACCCTAATCCAACTTTTTTTAGTTACTGATCTGTAAGAATGATGGTTTATTAGTGCTGTTCATTGATTTTAGTAAGTTTTTTAACATTTGGATATAAAGTGTTTCAAAACTACAATATATGGTGTAAAAACGTCTGCGTGCTGCCCTCTTCAGGTTGAACGGTGGCTACTGCAGTTGAATTTTCCTATTGGATGTTGGGACCAAAAAATGACTCGTGACGTAAGCAGGTTCAAGATCACCACGCCCTTGTTACGATCTCACCACACACTTGGTACGAGCTTAGTTCGTCCCCTCTATCTCTGTTGGGATCTGCCCACTTTTCTTGCATTTTTCAAATATTGCCAGTGGGTGGAGTCAGGCTTTGACCAGGGGTTTAGTTACGCTTTAACTAGTTTATTAAGAGTAGAGTAGAGAGATTGATACATGTATTAGATAGAACAAAGCCTAAGAGATATATTACAGTGTAAAGCATGATTTAAAGACCTGTCTTCGTTGGGAGAAAGCGCAGAAGAGCTCGGAGAAGAAGAACCAAGAGACTTCGTTGTATATATAAAAAGATGATAGGGGAATTTCACAGTAAACGTAAGGATCGAAAGCGTGCCATAAGGCCTAGAACATGATCCTGGAATTTTAAGAGATGTCATGCATACAGACTCAAAACACATCTGTTTAGCTATGCATTTACTGAATGAGCACTATGCTGCGTCCGAACTGATTGCACTATATTATATATGCACTATTTTAATTATTTTCTATTTCTCTTGTTTTTATTCTTATTTTTAACTGTTTTATACTTTTCCTGTTTTATTCTTTTTCACACATTTAAACAGTTTTTATTAAAATCACATTTATTTTCTTTTAATTGATATTTTAAATTCATGTATCTTTGATTTTTGTTTTCTCATTTCTATGTAAAGCACTTTGAATGACCTTTGTGTATGAAATGTGCTATACAAATAAACTTGCCTTGCCTTGCCTTGGAATTTGGCCTTTGAGACACCTTGCCTATAAATTGATGCTCCTGCAGAACTTATTCAGATCTGGACAGCGCACCCAGCATCTCTGTTGTCTGACAGACTAAAATCTTGTGTGCTCTAGACTTAGTATATATTTTTTTTCTGTATTTTTGTTTCATTACTTTTTATCTAATTTGGGTATTTTTATTTCTTTTCTTTTTTCCTTTTATTCAGTTAACATCCAAATTGTATTATTACATTTGATAAAAGACAAGTCATTGTCTGCTTTTGGGAACTTAGCTCAGATAATCAACCACGAGGAAGTCTTCTGACAATTATATTCTTAACATTAGATCGCTTACCAATAAAGAACCTATTGTCAATGAAATAATTACAGACCAAAACTTAGATGCACTCTGTTTAACAGAAACCTGGCTTAAAGCAGACGACTACATTAGTTTAAATGAATCCACCCCACAAGACTATTATTATAAACACGAACCTCGATTAAAGGGGAGAGGGGGTGGTGTAGCTACAATATACAACACAATTTTTAAAGTAAACCAAAAATCTGAGCTAAAATTTAAATCATTTGAACTAATGTTGTTAAATATGGAAATAACTGATCGTAACCACAAACAGCTTTCTTTTGCCTTAGCGACAATCTATAGACCACCGGGCCACCATGCAGATTTCCTTAAAGAAATAGCAGATTTCCTATCTGAGCTTGTAGTCACTGTAGATAAAGCTCTTATTGTTGGTGATTTTAATATCCATGTGGATAACCCAAAAGATGCATTAGGACGTGCGTTTATGGATGTTCTAAATTCTCTCAATATTAGACAAAACATGACAGGGCCAACGCATACTCGTAAGCACACATTAGACTTAATTCTGTCACTCGGACTCAATATTAATGACGTCGAAATATCACCTCAGAGTGATGCAGTTTCTGACCATTACCTTGTGTCATACACTGTACTTCTAGATAGGATCACTCAATCCACAACATGCTACCGACTAGCCAGAACAATAATTTCCACCACTAAAGATAGCTTTATTAGCACTCTTCCAGACCTGTCCCAAATGAAACATGTAGCAGATAACTGTGACAATCTAGATATTGTAATAGAAAACCTAAACAATGTCTGTTCTAACACATTGGATGCCGTTGCTCCCATTCAAAAAAAGAGATTCAAAGAAAAACCGCCAGCTCCATGGTATGACCATCACACCGCAGCCCTTACAAAGGCAGCTAGAAAAATGGAAAGAAATTATAGAAGCACAAAGTTAGAAGTATGGCGTGCAGCATGGAAACAGAGTGTTAAACACTACAGACAGGCTATTAAAACTGCCAGATCTACATATCTTAGCAAGCTTATAAATGAGAATCATAATAACCCTCGTTTCCTCTTTAGCACAGTTGCGAAACTGACTAGAAACAAAGAACAAACAGAAACCAATAGTAAACTTCAACACAATAGTAACGACTTCATGAACTTCTTTTCTAACAAAATTTCGGCTATTAGGGAAAACATTGTAGCTACCCAGGCAGCCACCACTCTACCCATTAGTTCACTTAACACTAGACTACCATACGAACATCTTGATTCATTTAAACCTACTACAATAGATGAGCTCTCTAAACTAGTCACATCATCCAAATCATCGTCCTGTATATTAGACCCCGTTCCCACAAAACTACTTAAAGAGGTATTCCCTGTAGTGTCAACCCCGGTTCTAAATATCTTTAACTCATCGCTAGAAATAGGATACGTTCCAACAGCTTTCAAACTAGCAGTTATTAAACCGCTGATTAAAAAACCTCAGCTTGATCAAGGAGAGCTTAATAACTTTAGACCAGGGGTGGGCAACTCCTGGTCCTGAGGGCCACAGCCCTGCAGAGTTTAGCTCCAACCCTAATCAAACACAGCTGACAAATCTAATTGAAGTCTTCAGGACTGTTTGGAAATGACATTCAGGTGTGTTCGATTAAGGTTGAAGCTAAACTCTGCAGGACTGTGGCCCTCGATGCCCACCCCTGCTTTAGACTAATCTCAAATCTCCCTTTTCTTTCGAAAATATTAGAAAAGGTAGTGGCAAGCCAGTTACGCACATTCTTGACAAATAATAGTACATATGAAAAGTTCCAATCAGGATTCAGGCCCCACCATAGCACAGAGACAGCGTTGCTTAGAGTTACAAATGACCTCCTATTAACTTCCGATCGTGGTGAAATCTCAATTCTTGTATTACTAGACCTTAGTGCAGCCTTTGACACAATAGACCAATTTAGAGTAGACGTCACAGTTACGTCACTGCAAGCTGCGTGCACAATGCGGTTGCAGAAAAAGAGTGGAAATGAATTAGACACGAGTGAAAAGAGCAAGATAACTCACTAGAAAATGTCTTGTTGTGCTGTTAAGTGTCAGAATAAGAATGCCAAAAAAGATGGCTTTCATTTTTATAGAATACCATCGTCGAAGACATCATTTGAAGATAAACGTAGGTGTTTATGATTACAATAAGCCCTTAAACGGACAGAATGGAGCGAGGAAATCATCTGGAAATCTTTTAATAATTAGAATAGAAAATAAGTAGTGTCCGGTGTTCTGTCGAAGTCTGTTCCCTCCATGTGTTTCTTATAGCGTTTTTATCACGTTACAATTATAATTTATTCAGAATAAATGTTTTTTTTATACTGAAAAAGCAATAATATCAAAAAAAAATGTTATTATTTCATAATTTTTTCGTTTTCTATTATTTCTTTTTATTTCCTTATATCTTAGCTTATGTCTTCTTCCTGTTTGTTCTAAAATTATTATGTTTACATACTTAATAAATATATAAATATAACACACACACACACACACACACACACACACACACACACACACACACACACACACACATGATGTAAAGTGTTATTAATATATAAACAGGCCTTTTTAATGTATGTTTAAACATAATACTTTTATAATAGTTTTAGAACAAACACGTAAGATAAATATAAGGAAGAAATAATAGAAAACAGGAAAATTATGAAATATTTAATAAACGCTATTAAATATAATACATGATAGTATTGCTTTTATATGTACTTTAGCGATTCAGACTGTAAAAATAATTGATTTGGCAAAAAAGAACAATACATATACATTACATACATGCATATCAGTAGCCAAGCCATTTAAACTTTTTATCTATCTAAAAAATAAACGTAACGTGATTAAAACGCTATAAGAAACATTGCACTAAAGGGAAACATAGGGGAATCAGACTTCGACAGAACACCGGATCCATAAAAACCACGGTTTAATGCTAAAACACTTCACAACCCTATTGCGGAGCAGTCACTTTCTGCAACCAGTTTGGCTCCGCCCCAAAAAAAAGTCATCTATGTTTGCAAACACGAAATTGGTCTATAGATCACACAATCTTACTCAATAGACTAGAAAACTATGTTGGTATCAGTGGTCAGGCGCTAGCCTGGTTTAGGTCATATCTAACCAATCGCTATCACTTTGTTTATGTTAATGAGGAAGAGTCATATCACTCCCTGGTTAAATACGGTGTACCGCAGGGATCAGTTTTAGGTCCTATCCTGTTCTCGTTATACATGTTACCCCTAGGAGACATTATCAGGAAACATAACATAAGTTTTCACTGCTATGCGGATGATACCCAGCTTTACATCTCCTCGCATCCCAGCGAAACACACACGTTTTCTAAGCTAAAAGACTGCATTAGTGATGTTAGTGACTGGATGGCACATAACTTTCTTAAGCTCAACTCCAATAAGACAGTGATACTTATTATTGAACCAAATCGCTACAAATATTTGGGGCCCTATTTTAACGATCTAAGCGCATTGTCTAAAGCGCACAGCGCAACGTGTAAATGGGCGTGTCCGAATCCACTTTTGCTAATTTAACGACAGGAAAAATGGTTTTTGCGCCGAGCGCATGGTCGAAAAGGGTAGGTCCTATTGTAATGGGAGTATTTTGGGCGTAACGTGCAGTAAACCAATGAGAGTCTCAGCTCTCATCCCCTTTAAAAGCAAGTTGCGCTGGCGCTATGTCTAATCCCTATTTAGATGACGAACTTTGTAAACTGAAAAACTAAGCGAAGGAAGAAGATCCCCAGTTTAAGATTAATGTTAAATAATTGTGTTGTTTTTCACTTGTATTGAAATTGTTATTTTTTTATTAAAACCTTTAAAACCCGTTTTCTTTTAGTCATGGAAGTAAAAAAGCAGGCTTGTAATTGCTTTAAATGTATGGCTATCCAATATCATCAAAAAATAATTTACAAGCATGTAAGATAAGGTTTGTACTCTAAAAATACTTTATTTGTAACAAACAGGAGATAAAGAATTTACAAACGGCTCTATGCGCGTTTCAGCACTTTGGACAGAGTTTTTTTTAAGCATGACTTAAAAATGTTTCTCATCTCACCATATCCACAGGTACAGAGTCCTCATATAATAAATCCGTGAGGTTGCATTTAAAAAAACATTTAAAAACAGATGCATTTGTTTAAAGCAAAGCATTTATTTACTTACCAGGCCGCAGGTGAAGCAGCTCTTTGCGCCTTCTATCGTCTCATAATTAGTCCTCATTTATGTCCAAGAGACTCAATAATAATCTTTTACATTCAATCCTTTAATCTTTCATATTTAAAAGCATTTTTGTGCTGCTGCGCATTCATGTACTTTGTGATAAGCAAACCCGCGTTGTCCTCCCATGTATGGGCGCATTTTACTAATGCGCTCTTTAAATAACATAAAACACATTGCGCCATTGACTTTAGACTTTAAAGCAGGTTTTTGTTGGTCAATGGCGTAGTCTATTTTAGTTGCCTCAAAATAGCAACGTGCCAACAATGCGCCTGAACACACCTCATTTTCAGACCAGAACGCCCATGGGCGCAAAAGGGTGCGCAAATGCATTTGCTATTTAAACAACGCGGCGCTAAACGTGAAAATTAGGGTGGAAACTAGCGAAAGACACTTGCGTCGCGCATTGCGCTGCATTGCGCTGGGTGTAAGATAGAGCCCAATATGTCAGATTACAAATTGCACATAGATGGCTGTACTGTGGTGCCATCTTCCACGGTTAGGAACTTAGGTGTGATGTTCGACAGCAACTTATCCTTTGATAGTCATATCGCCAACGTCTGCCGCACAGCATTCTTCCATCTTAGAAATATCTCAAAAATACGCCATATACTGTCTACATCTGACGCAGAGAAGCTTATTCATGCTTTTATGACCTCTAGAATAGACTATTGTAACTCGCTACTCGGGGGATGCCATTCAAATCAGGTCAACAAGCTTCAGCTAGTTCAAAACGCTTCTGCAAGGGTACTTACTCGATCTAAGAAGTATGACCACATAAGCCCAATTCTAGCATCTCTACACTGGCTACCAGTTAAATATCACATACAATTTAAAATATCACTAATCACCTACAAAGCCTTAAATGGCCTAGCACCCTCATATCTTAGAGAATTACTATCAGAATACAATCCATCATGCACACTACGGTCGCAAAATTTTGGTTTCTTGATTATCCCTAGACTGTCAAAAGTATCTAAAAGTGGAAGATCCTTTTCCTACTTAGCCCCTAAGCTCTGGAATGATTTACCAACCGATGTCCGAGAATCAGACACAGTGGATCATTTTAAATCTAGACTTAAAACTTTTCTCTTCAACAAAGCATTCGCATAATTTGTCTAGAAAAGGTACTCGCAATAGTTATTTTTACGGAACAAAGCACTCACGGTCATAACACAGACCAACCAAATAAATAAATAAAAACCTTTTCTGCATGAACACTTAAAATGAATTGCATTAAATAGTTTGCCACCGTTTGCCACTGAACCTGCATTAATGACGACAGTGGGGCTTCCGGCCTTAGTCAAACGTTTGGCACGTATGGTTGGGTTGCGATTTTGGTGCTTTCGTGTGTCTTGTGAATAGTATGCCATACATACCCGTTTGCCACTGAACCTGCATTAACGACGACAGTGGGGCCTCCAGCCTTAGTCAAACGGGTTGGTATGTATGGTCGGGTTGCGTTTTTTGCGCTTTCGTGTGTCTTGTGAATAGTATGCCATACAGACCCGTTTGCCACTGAACCTGCATTAACGACGACAGTGGGGCCTCCAGCCTTAGTCAAACGGGTTAGCACGTATGGTCGGTTTGCGATGTTTTGGCGTTTTCTCGTGGTCCTGTTAATGGTATACAATATAGACCCGTTTGCCACTGAACCTGCATTAACGATGACAGTGGAGCTTTAGGCCTTAGTCAAACGGGTTGTCAGGTTTCATTTTCTCTTAAAGATCGGAAGGTGACCCTTATTTACCATATACACCCTCGCATTGGGCCCCCAATTTGCTAAATCCTCAACTGTGGATAATATAATTATGCCGCAATAGTTAGTCTGTCTGGAACTAAGTTGAGTTAAACCACATCACTGTGTGACATTTCAATACATATGAACGGGCGCTACGCTAATACGATTTTGTTTTTCTCTCCCTGTCTCATCCTCGACCCGAGGACAACGAGACAAACAGACCCAGTTCCGGTAGATGTGAAAGTCGGCACACCTCTGATCTACTGGCCGTCCTTCAACGTGATGCCCAGCTGATGCCTGACCAACGATCACCTACAGAACCCGCTTAATCTCCGCTAAATCTCCTTATCCGTTCTCCCAAGGGTTTTTCCCTCCTATGACTTATTTTTCCTCAGATAAAAGCCCAGGGTTTTTTTTCCCCCTAGGGGGTTTTTCACCCCGGGAGGCAGCCTTTTTGGGCTTTAGTTACCTCTTCTAGACGTTACTTTAGTAATACGTTCACTTATAATATTGAGTTATAGCCGCAGCAAATTTAACTGCTCATGCTATCATGTATTTTGTTGTGCTATCTGTTGTTTTTCTGTGCTTTTCACTGCTTCTATTTATGTAAAGCTGCTTTGAAACAATTGACTTTTGTGAAAAGTGCTATATAAATAAAATTGAATTGAATTGAATTGATAAAAGTATGGACTAATTCTAGACTTTTACTTTACTTAAAGGGACACAAGGCAGCATTTTTATGTTAATAAATCATCTTCGTAAGTCGGTATATGGTAAAATGACTCATTACCGGACGAATGAAGACTTTCTCGCCCGCCCCTACCGTCTGTAGGAAGAATACCCCACTTGCAAGTTCGCTGTATCCGACCCGGTGTCCTTCAGTCTCGCAACGTCTCAGATATCGCGAGAAGCAGGATCACTTTACACCAAACAACACAGAGGCAGGCGAGCTAAACACGGCTAGCGATTGTTGCAAATGGCAGAGCCGGGGAAGAAGCATCGAAAACCCTTGACGGAAGGGAATCATAACTGGATTGGAAATAAGCTGATAAACTTGGTTCCGAGGGGGGAGGGACAACAGTTCGTTTTTACGACAGTGTGTTTGAAGCATTTACTTTCAGACACTAGGGGGAGCTCGTAGAGAAATATTACGCAGACTTGCCTGGTTTCCCTTTAAGGTAATGTGATTGGTACCAGAGCATGTGAAATATTCCGCTCTACTGTTCAAGCGCTCCACTCAGTCGCTCAGTGCCCAAGCAAGCGCTCCGTTAACTTTCTGCTCACGCTCGCAAATAAACCAATTCCCGCTCAGATCCCGCTCCGACATAAAAAAATATTTAGTAAGCCTAATTGTTTTCTGTATTGACGTTGTTGGATAATTGCATTTAATTAAAGTATTAGCTGATAAATCGCAGTTATCTACAGTTGTGTGTTTGTCACAGGGTGACTTTTATAGAGCGGAACCAAA
The DNA here is from genome assembly GCF_030506205.2 of Paramisgurnus dabryanus. NCBI lineage: Eukaryota > Metazoa > Chordata > Actinopteri > Cypriniformes > Cobitidae > Paramisgurnus > Paramisgurnus dabryanus. The sequence continues at coordinate 37,876,491 of NC_133337.1, read as the reverse complement.
ATTGGCGAAACTTGGTTCCGCTCGAAGATGGTTCCGTCCAGGCCGCATTCGAGGACACACTCCTTCACTTCCTGGTTTCCAGGGTAACGTAACCGGGACCTTACGAGCCACAGGTGAAACAAATTGAATGAGTAAATTATGATTGAAGGCGGTGTGAGGACGAGACGTATAAAAGGCTCTGCAGAAACATGAATGAGGGGCAGCGATTGACACGGAGGCGATTGGCACAAAAAGCATGATTGACACGAGGAGCGATTGCCACGGGGAAAACTCCTTTGCCAAAGGCAGAGTAAATGACACGCACCTTTTGAAGAGCCCGAAGGCTCTGTTGATCCGGGCTGCGCTGGGAAGCGTGCGGAAAGAGGACAGAGCCACAGGAGGCGAAAGAAAGGCAGGTCGTGAATCGATTGAAGGAGCACCCGGAAGAGAGCAGTTGTTGTTGTGTGCGGTGTGAAGCGCTGCGCTTGCATCCTCTAGTACACTGGCTGTGGGCTGCTTATCTTTCTCTCTGGCTGGAGCTTATATGACTGTGTGGACTTTGTACACCTTAAGGGTTGAAGAAAGATCGGAAACATTGGAAACTGAAACGCAATAACGAAGAGGAAGTAGAGATAACGTGAGTGTATATCTGCATGGAGAACATTGAGATGCATGACATTGCTGTGTAACCCTGTTAGGAGAAGAGACGCCCTGTGTTGGGTGACCGAGGCGATCGCCGTGTGAATCAGAACAGAGGACATTTGGAACCAAGGTTGACAGCATCCGTGAGTATAACACACTTAGCTGAATATGCATTGTGTTGGATATCCTGTTCTGAAAGCGATTATCTCTGAGTGAAGGAGGACGGCCCTACCCCTAATTTAGCGCGGTGGGTGAGCCTAAGGAATATTGGCTGGGGCTAGCCACGGCGACGCATCTACTGACTGGGCCGTATTAACCATCGCCGAACAGACCCCGGCGAAGTGGAGAAAGGCGGGCATCTTAAGTGTACCCTGGATCGTGGGGGGTGAGTCTTTTGTGCTGTGGAACTTTCACTTTGACGTGGTGCTGTGTATTGCTGTGTATTGCTGTGTGTCTTGTCAGCCAAAACCCCCACCTTCATACGCCTCGTCGAGGAAGAACGAAGAGGCTGCCGGTCTCAGTGTGGTTACTAAATCATGTTGTGAGCACGCCCCAGGTGAAAAGGAACTGTGTGAAACCCGTACTTACTGTACGCTGTGTCCAGCAGAGAGGTGAGAGCAAACCAAGTCCAAGTAACTGTGCCTCTTGTGTCCCAGCTGTTGCCTGTGGAAAGGGAGAGAGAAAGAGAGTGAGCGACACGAAAAGGAACTGTGTGAAACCCGTACTTACTGTACGCTGTGTCCAGCAGAGAGGTGAGAGCAAACCAAGTCCAAGTAACTGTGTCTCTGTGTCCCAGCTGCTGCCTGTGGAAAGGGAGAGAGAAAGAGAGTGAGCGACACGAAAAGGAACTGTGTGAAACCCGAACTTACTGTACGCTGTGTCCAGCAGAGAGGTGAGAGCAAACCAAGTCCAAGTAACTGTGCCTCTTGTGTTGTGTCCCAGCTGTTGCCTGTTGAAAGGGAGAGAGAAAGAGAGTGAGCGACACGAAAAGGAACTGTGTGAAACCCGTACTTACTGTATTTATTGGTTTCTAGTTTAACTGATACGGATATAATTCAAATTAACAATTTGTTTCCACGACATCCACATGTTTTACTAATTCACAATTTTAAGTTATAATAAATTTAATAAGTAATTACGAAATATTATAACAATTCGTTCCCCTTATGAGAAAAAGATTAACAACCATAATATTATATAAATATATTATTTGAAAAAAACTAAAATAAATTGAAGAACAATTTCTTAACAAGAAGGTTTTTAAGTGCGAATTTACATTGCATCGGTAAAAACAGAACACAGTGTCTTAAAGAAATTAAAATTAGACAGTATTTATGAACCTGTAAATGTACAAAACTAATGCAATACAGAATATTTATTTATGGAATTTTCAATAGTATATTAGTAGATAAATTAACATGTATCTATATAGTATGAAAACGAATAAATCATTATTTTGGCTAAATTAATCTGGATAGATAATTTTAGTCAGACTAAACATTTCATCATTTCAGAACAAGAACAAGCTTAAATGCTATCTATAACAACTTACATTTTATCCCAAATGTTACATGGTCGAAAATATGTAGAAATATAGCTTATACGAGAACAAATTACAGAACAAAAATGTTTAGCTCACGCGGTAACGAAAAGCCGTTAATTAAGCGGACTTTCTGTAAAATAGAGGACGTGCTGAATCAGTCGAGTCTGCAGATTATCATCAATGTTTATAATGTTCCACGCAGATACTGTTGATGAAAAAATGGTATATCTAAATGTCCAGGTAAGTCAAGTGTTCAGTCAGTTAATACTAAAGGCACAGGCGGTTTTGGCTACAGCTTCCTCATCCACGAAGTGGCCGCTGTACATACACAAAGAACTATAAATATTTTTATTTTAATTCAATTCAATTCAATTCAATTTTATTTATATAGCGCTTTTCACAAAAGTCAATTGTTTCAAAGCAGCTTTACATAAATAGAAGCAGTGAAAAGCACAGAAAACGACAGATAGCACAACAAAATACATGATAGCATAAGCAGTTAAATTTGCTGCGGCTATGACTCAATATTATAATTGCACGTATTACTAAAGCAACGTATAGAGGAGGAAGCTAGTTAAAGCCCAAAAAGGCTGCCTCCCCGGGGTGAAAAACCCCCTAGGAGAAAAAAAACCCCCCGGGCTTTTATCCGAGGAAAAATAAGTCCTAGGAGGGAAAAACCCTTGGGAGAACGGAAATGGAGATTTAGCGGAGATTAAGCGGTTCTGCCGGTGATCGTTGGTCAGGTATCAGCTGGGCATAACGTTGAAGGACAGCCAGTAGATCAGAGGTGTGCCGACTTTCACATCTACCGGGACTGGGTCTGTTTGTCTCGTCCTCGGGTCGAGGACGAGACAGGGAGAGAAAAACAAAATCGTATTAGCGTAGCGGCCGTTCATATGTATTGAAGTGTCACACAGTGATGTGGTTTAACTCAGCTTAGTTCCAGACAGACTAAATATTGCGGCATAATTATGTTATCCACAGTTGAGGATTTAGCAAATTGGGGGCCCAATGCGAGGGTATATATGGTAAATAAGGGTCACCTTCCGATCTTTAAGAGAAAATGAAACCTGACGACCCGTTTGACTAAGGCCGGAAGCCCCACTGTCGTCGTTAATGCAGGTTCAGTGGCAAACGGATCTGTATGGCATACTATTCATAAGACTTACGATAGCGCCAAAATCGCAACCCGACCATACGTGCCAACCCGTTTGACTAAGGCTGGAGGCCCCACTGTCGTCGTTAATGCAGGTTCAGTGGCAAACGGGTCTGTATGGCATACTATTCACAAGACACACGAAAGCGCGAAAAACGCAACCCGACCATACATACCAACCTGTTTGACTAAGGCTGGAGGCCCCACTGTCGTCGTTAATGCAGGTTCAGTGGCAAACGGGTCTGAATGGCATACTATTCATAAGACTTACGATAGCGCCAAAATCGCAACCCGACCATACGTGCCAACCCGTTTGACTAAGGCTGGAGGCCCCACTGTCGTCGTTAATGCAGGTTCAGTGGCAAACGGGTATGTATGGCATACTATTCACAAGACACACGAAAGCGCGAAAAACGCAACCCGACCATACATACCAACCCGTTTGACTAAGGCTGGAGGCCCCACTGTCGTCGTTAATGCAGGTTCAGTGGCAAACGGGTCTGTATGGCATACTATTCACAAGACACACGAAAGCACCAAAATCGCAACCCGACCATACGTGCCAAACCGTTTGACTAAGGCCGGAAGCCCCACTGTCGTCGTTAATGCAGGTTCAGTGGCAAACGGTGGCAAACTATTTAATGCAATTCATTTTAAGTGTTCATGCAGAAAAGGTTTTTATTTATTTATTTGGTTGGTCTGTGTTATGACCGTGAGTGCTTTGTTCCGTGAAAATAACTATTGCGAGTTAAGAACCTTTACTAGACAAATTATGCGAATGCTTTGTTGAAGAGAAAAGTTTTAAGTCTAGATTTAAAATGATCGACTGTGTCTGATTCTCGGACATCGGTTGGTAAATCATTCCAGAGCTTAGGGGCTAAGTAGGAAAAGGATCTTCCACTTTTAGACACTTTTGATAGTCTAGGGATAATCAATAGGCCCGAATTTTGCGACCGTAGTGTGCGTGATGGATTGTATTCTGATAGTAATTCTCTAAGATATGAGGGTGCTAAGCCATTTAAAGCTTTGTAGGTGATTAGTGATATTTTAAATTGGATGCGATATTTAACTGGTAGCCAGTGTAAAGATGCCAGAATTGGGCTTATGTGGTCATACTTCTTAGATCGAGTAAGTACCCTTGCAGAAGCGTTTTGAACTAGCTGAAGCTTGTTGACCTGATTTGAATGGCATCCCCCGAGTAGCGAGTTACAATAGTCTATTCTAGAGGTCATAAAAGCATGAATAAGCTTCTCTGCGTCAGATGTAGACAGTATATGGCGTATTTTTGAGATATTTCTAAGATGGAAGAATGCTGTGCGGCAGACGTTGGCGATATGACTATCAAAGGATAAGTTGCTGTCGAACATCACACCTAAGTTCCTAACCGTGGAAGATGGCACCACAGTACAGCCATCTATGTGCAATTTGTAATCTGACATATTATGTTTATAGCGATTTGGTTCAATAATAAGTACCTCTGTCTTATTGGAGTTGAGCTTAAGAAAGTTATGTGCCATCCAGTCACTAACATCGCTAATGCAGTCTTTTAGCTTAGAAAACGTGTGTGTTTCGCTGGGATGCGAGGAGATGTAAAGCTGGGTATCATCCGCATAGCAGTGAAAACTTATGTTATGTTTCCTGATAATGTCTCCTAGGGGTAACATGTATAACGAGAACAGGATAGGACCTAAAACTGATCCCTGCGGTACACCGTATTTAACCAGGGAGTGATATGACTCTTCCTCATTTACATAAACAAAGTGATAGCGATTGGTTAGATATGACCTAAACCAGGCTAGCGCCTGACCACTGATACCAACATAGTTTTCTAGTCTATTGAGTAGGATTCTGTGGTCTATTGTGTCAAATGCTGCACTAAGGTCTAGTAATATAAGAATTGAGATTTCACCACGATCGGATGTTAATAGGAGGTCATTTGTAACTCTAAGCAACGCTGTCTCTGTGCTATGGTGGGGCCTGAATCCTGATTGGAACTTTTCATATGTACTATTATTTGTCAAGAATGTGCGTAACTGGCTTGCCACTACCTTTTCTAATATTTTCGAAAGAAAAGGGAGATTTGAGATTGGTCTAAAGTTATTAAGTTCTCCTTGGTCAAGCTGTGGTTTTTTAATCAGCGGTTTAATAACTGCTAGTTTGAAAGCTGTTGGAACGTATCCTATTTCTAGCGATGAGTTAAAGATATTTAGAACCGGGGTTGACACTACAGGGAATACTTCTTTAAGTAGTTTTGTGGGAACGGGGTCTAATATACAGGACGATGATTTGGATGATGTGACTAGTTTAGAGAGCTCATCTATTGTAGTAGGTTTAAATGAATCAAGATGTTCGTATGGTAGTCTAGTGTTAAGTGAACTAATGGGTAGAGTGGTGGCTGCCTGTGTAGCTACGATGTTTTCCCTAATAGCCGAAATTTTGTTAGAAAAGAAGTTCATGAAGTCGTTACTATTGTGTTGAAGTTTACTATTGGTTTCTGTTTGTTCTTTGTTTCTAGTCAGTTTCGCAACTGTGCTAAAGAGGAAACGAGGGTTATTATGATTCTCATTTATAAGCTTGCTAAGATATGTAGATCTGGCGGTTTTAATAGCCTGTCTGTAGTGTTTAACACTCTGTTTCCATGCTGCGCGCCATACTTCTAACTTTGTGCTTCTATAATTTCTTTCCATTTTTCTAGCTGCCTTTTTAAGGGCTGCTGTGTCATGGTCATACCATGGAGCTGGCGGTTTTTCTTTGAATCTCTTTTTTCGAATGGGAGCAACGGCATCCAATGTGTTAGAACAGACATTGTTTAGGTTTTCTATTACAATATCTAGATCGTCACAGTTATCTGCTACATGTTTCATTTGGGACAGGTCTGGAAGAGTGCCAATAAAGCTATCTTTAGTGGTGGAAATTATTGTTCTGGCTAGTCGGTAGCATGTTGTAGATTGAGTGATCCTATCTAGAAGTACAGTGTATGACACAAGGTAATGGTCAGAAACTGCATCACTCTGAGGTGATATTTCGACGTCATTAATATTGAGTCCGAGTGACAGAATTAAGTCTAATGTGTGATTACGAGTATGCGTTGGCCCTGTCACGTTTTGTCTAATATTGAGAGAATTTAGAACATCTATAAACGCACGTCCTAATGCGTCTTTTGGGTTGTCCACATGGACATTAAAATCACCAACAATAAGAGCTTTATCTACAGTGACTACAAGCTCAGATAGGAAATCTGCTATTTCATTAAGGAAATCTGCATGGTGGCCCGGTGGTCTATAGATTGTCGCTAAAGCAAAAGAAAGCTGTTTGTGGTTACGATCAGTTATTTCCATATTTAACAACATTACTTCAAATGATTTAAATTTTAGCTGGTTTAAGTGGTTTTAATGCTGGTAAGCAATCAGTTATATTATGTACAAATATATTTGTATTTGTGTTGATCAGTTAGATTAAAGTTATTTTAATCTTTAAAACTGCATCTAGATGCAGACGACGCTACAGTTATTCTGTCATCTTAGTTTCATTTCTTTCATTTATATATAAGGCTGGCGACTTCATTAAAATAATATTTGAACTCCATAACTTATTGCAAGCCATTTTTACAGATTCTCGAACTAGCAAATTCCCAAAGGGCATTCTGGGATGAGCGAGCGGCGCTGAGCGTATTGAGCGAGCGGAGCAGAATTTTCGGAAATGCGCTCTGCGCTCTGATGGAAATATTACCGCTCCGCTCCCGCTCCGCTCACATGCTCTGATTGCTACTTAGGAATATAGTTGCAGATTCGACTATCCTTGCCTACCACCAATAGAAAAGAATAGGCAAAAGGTACTAATTTTCGTACTGTAAAACAGTATACACATTTTCAGATTCTTCTGACTGTTCGGCATTCAAGTTGTGGGTTGTGGCTTACGCAAAGATCCAGTGCACGTCACATTCACCCTTAGAGAAGAAACTGGCAGGTGCTGATGCAATTATGCATTTTTTGTATAAAAATATATACATTTTGAGCTCAGTTGTGGCAATGGTGTAGATTTTGCACATTTTTGAGTCTACACATTCCTCACTCATTGTTCTCTGTAGTTGCAGATCCTCAGAATCAGCTTTTGATTATTAAGTGCATGCATCATTATTAATGTGTGTGTGTGTGAGTGTTTGTGGGTCAGAGGTTCAGCTCTGTTGTTCCTGAGCTGTAGTGGGTTGAGTCACAGGATTATTGATGCAGCTTCTCTCTTCAGCTCAGACACATTCATAGACGTCTCGAGAAGAAGACCAGCTGTATGCTTCTTCAGTCTGACGTCCCTTACCTGCAGGATGAGAAAAAGGCAGATTTTTCTTTTCCTCGTCTCAATCTTCATTTCTATGGGTGAGTCACTGAGCTTTTAACTAGGTAGGGTAAGATAGTCTTTTGTCTAATCAGCTAATCAGAGCTCTCATTACATGGGTAATCCGTTCAGTGGAACAAATGAGTTTGTAGGCAGGCAACATGCCTAGTTATTTGTCATTTCATACCTTCTTAAATTAGAAACAGTACAATTGAGAGATTACATGAAATTTACAACCATGTTAAATGTGTCTAAATTTACCTAAACTATATAGTATACATCTATGTTCCACTGATCCAAAATGGACAGTTTTAGAATCGTTTTGACTGTCATGCATTTATTTCTAAGCACATCATAGAGACCCTTGTGTATTTAAAACTTTGATTGTTTTATTTGTTATTTCTGTGTTTCAGGGAAATCTGATTTCGCACCATATTTTTATGATAATGGTGATGACAGTTTCAGTGGAAATATGGCGTTATTCACTGTTGCAGAAGACACATCTGTCGGTTAGTTCTCAAATACACTTCTGAAATCAACTATAATATCTGCATGTTATCATGTTAAATTTGATATGTATACGAATTTTATATGTATTTTTATTATAGTGGTGCTACTGTGTTATTCTCAGTAATATGTTTCTTTTTTGTTGAGTTTGTATTGTAGACTTTATATTTAATAAATTGAATATAGATTTTTTGGTAAATTGGGTTTATTGTAATCACAAGCCCTATTTGTACTTCATTTATTAAATAAAAACACTATACGTACACACAAGGACACATGCCAAGGTAATTTAGACTAATTGTGGTGCGTTTATTTCACAGGAACTCATTTGTATACACTAAATGGCTCTGACCCAGAAGGGGAACCCGTGACCTATGGCATGACCTTTGATAAGGGCTACAAAGAGTATTTCAATGTTGAGCCCAAATCAGGTCATGTGACTCTCATTGAAAGTCTGGACAGAGAGGTGTGTAGTTAGGTTTTTAAAGCTGCAGTCCGTAACGTTTGCCTCCATATCACCATCTCGAATTGAGGGTTACATTTCCCCCGAAACCATCCTTGGCTCAAATTAAAAATCATTATATTTTGAATTGGAGTAAGGATACAGATTTTAACACTTAAGACTCAAAACCGATTCTTTTTTACACCAGAAACATTACGAATTGCAGTTTTGACATCCCATGATGGTAAGGATCGATTCCAGCTCATCTAAGTTAACAATTCAATTTGTTTTGATTGCTTAGGTTCAGGATGAGATTGTGACATTTGTGAGCATCACAGATGGCAGAAACAAGGTGACAGACTGAACCAACCCACAACAAATCACTAGCTGAGGGCACGCTCATATTATACCTAACCCAACCGTTTCAGTGTATTTGTACTATATCATTTATTTAAACAAGATATAAGTATCTGTTATTTGTTTGTCAAATGTGCTTTCAATCTGATTCCTTCAGGTTGTGGAAAAAGTGAGTGTGTTTGTCACAGATGCTAATGATGAAAAGCCAGAGTTTTTAAATCTACCGTTTATGGCAGACGTCCCTGAGGTGAGAAAGATGGCATGATATCGTCATATTAAAAATGATTGAGTCACGATGAGGGCTGGAGCTCTTAAACTGAATGTTTTGACACTGTGTCTGTCTGTGTTTGGGTTAAAGGACATCAAACCGGGCAGAAGCATCTATAGAGTCCAAGCTGTAGACAGAGACCTGGGGTCAGGAGGAAGTGTCACCTACTACCTGCAGGTCAAATGTCATCTCACACACTGTTTGTCAGTCACATGTATACCAAATACACTAATGTACCATCATGTGATGCTCTTGGATTACATTTCAATTACATTTGTCCAGGTATTGAGGGCTTAGCCTCGCTAGTCTTTGCGTTTGACTGATTGAATTGATTTAGCTTCAGAATCTGCATTTTTAATGTCACCTCAATGGGTAGAGATCAGAGGATTGAGCGAGTGGGCCACACCATAACCTGAATCGTTTTTTTTTAAACCAGGACTTTGCCCTCTTGCCAGTGATGATGCCAGCAAAGCGCTGATAAGGGGGTGTCTGAAATACAAAGGGGGGCGATCACATGAATGCATATAATTCTCCCAGCTAAAAAATACATATACCTTCCTTAAGTTTTAACGTGTTATAAACAAACATCTCGATAATACAACCACAAAAACTGCAGCTATAGTGAGCAACGAGCAGAGCTCTGAATAATCTTACTACAACAACAACAACAAAACGCATAGAAGTTGCTGTGTAGTTTCTTTCTTTTTAATGCATTTTAAATGTCCATGGTGTAATTAGTTAATCCAATATACAACCTTGAAATTATGGAATGTTCGTATATCCTTCATGTCTGCTTTCCATAGTACAAGAAATTTTACATAATGAAACATAATTTAACTGTCTTTACAGCACACTGTGGCTTAAATTCAGTATCAGGGGGTCGCCTGAGGTTGTGTCTATACCCCAGAAGAACATGTTTACTCTCATCAGACCACAAAAATGACACTATTTTTATTTGGGTCAGATGATGTGGTTCTGCACATGACTTTTATTCAACAATGCTGCTTTACAGGGGCTTCTTGCAAACAGTTTAGCCTCAAATTAGAGGTCTTGTGACCGTCACAGTAACTACAGATCATCTTAGATAATCTTTGATCTTTCTAGAGGTGATGAAATGCTGCCATCCTGACTATTCATTGATCTGTTTTAACAGTAGTTGCTTGTTTTCTTACATGGGTTTTGGGTTTTTGTTGCCATTTTAAAGCATTTGAGATCATTTTAGCTGAGCATTCTAAACTTTGCTGCATTTCTTTATACGTTTTCCCTCTCAAATCAACTTTTTAACCAAATTGCGTTGTTCCTTCAGGCAATGTTTGAAATGGCTCATTTTATTTAACAATTCAGCAGCAGGTTTAGGCCCAATTCCATTTCTACCCCTTACCCCTACACTTTCCCCTACCGCTCCGCTTAGCACATTCACATGAAGGGCTAGCAATGTTGCAATTTTCTTTTAGTTGAAGGGATAGGGGAAAGGGGAAGGGTCAAAAACTTGACCCTTCAAACAAAGATTTTTCAGGACCTCACTTCAAAACAGTAACATGGCTGCTTATGCAAGTATATTTCAAGTCTTTTTTTCAGATTAACAAAGTTTTTAATGACAAATAATCACGTGTTACATTCAATCTTGTGTTCATATTTACAGTACAAGAAATTGCAACATAGACAAATGTAACCTCCGCAGTGTGATCACATCCCTGTTCCCCCTGACTGCATCTTTTACAGTCTATGGACTGAACGCGTCCCTGTTTCCCCGTCTGATCGCGTCCCCCCGGTCTGATAGCGATCTGGAGGAGGGACATGGGGAAAACTCTCGTGCTTAAGATTGCCAGTCCACCGAAACGTGAATAGATGGAGGGAGAGAGCATCTGATTCGCTAACAGAGGGATGTGTGGTGTGCTAATTTTGGGCTTCCAGGGCCACCTTTTAGGCTGTAACTAAACGTATATGACTACATTTAAAGGCAGCATCCTTTAAAGCAACACTATGTAGTTTTTTTTACCTTTAAATAATGTCTCTAAAATTATTTCAGTGATAGAACAACTTTTAACTGGACAAATTGTACTGTTGCTGCAACCTGAGCAGCCTCCTAGCTGCTACAAGCACACGCTGAAAGTGGAGGTGGAGGGTAGGAAACACAACCCCGCCCCTCCCCCTGCCTGCAAATGAGTGTCTGATACCAGGCACTGTTGCGCTTTTCAACCACATGGGGGAGCTGTAAGTCATTTTTACATGAAAACTACATAGTGTTGCTTTAAGTTGATGATAAATATAAGCATCTATTTTGACATATGACGTAGGCCTATGGTAAATGATGACATATGGTTGTGTAGTAGTGGTGTCTCATTTCTATTGGAATATTTTTAACCCTGTCTCCTCTGTTTCAAGGGGGAAGGGGTGAGGATTAGAGGTAGGGGTATAAAATAAAATTGAAATTGGGCCATATTTTATAACAAACATTTGCTTCCCTCTTTCTTAATAAAGGACAAGAAGGTGCTGTTTTTTCGTTAACTCGTCTGCTTTTATTTTTATCACACCACTCTCAATGAATCAGTCTATAACTCAGAACAAGTAGTGTGTAGGGATGTGCCATATCATACCAACGTCATATCATGATGTCAATGATATAGCAACTTGATGACGTATGTCGCATTTATGTTCCCTAATGCGCACAGCAACAACACCTGAGAGCAAGAACAGCAAGGGGGAGAGACTAGCAGCGGGTGATGTGCGCCAAAACAACAGCATAGCACAGAGAAAAAGCTCAGAATTTTTTCTTGGCTTGTCATTCATTAATTCACTAATTCTTATTTTGTGTTTTTCTTGCAGTCTGAACTCAACAACAAATTCACTATTGATGGTCACAATGGAGTTCTGCGCATTAAACTTGGTGAATCGTTGGATTATGAACTTTCAAGGATTCATTTTGTAACTGTGATCGCAAAGGTGAGGATCAAACTCAACAAAACAAATGTGTCTTTTCTCTTTCCTCTGCGATAGTGAAGGGAGTGTGCATCCAGGGTTAGAGTTAAAAAATGAAGTCATCATTCACTTCTCTTAATGACCCTTTTGGGTGTCTTTTGTTAAACACAAAAGGAGGTGAATTTAATTTAATGGGAGTATATTATGACTCATATTAAAGCAGTAGTGACCTTATGGCTAAAGAGTGTTGGGCTCGTAACTCAAAGGTCATCGGTTCGAGTCTCATGTCTGGTAGGTTGCGACTAAGGTGCCCTTGATCAAGACTAATTTCTCCCAGTTACTCACCGGGCACTGCAGTGATAGCTGCCCACTGCTTTGTGTGTGTGTGTGTGTGTGTGTGTGTGTCTGTCTGTGTTTGTGTGTGTATATGTGTGTGTTCACTACCATACTTAACATTTACATTACTTATTAATCATTTTTCAATGATTTTGTTTTTAAGGATTATATGTCTTATGTGTATTCTTTTCCAAGGACGGTGGTGGTAAATATAATGGGAAATACCATGTTTTGACCTCAACAGCGATTATAACCATCAATGTACTTGATACCCAAGATTCCCCTCCAGTATTTGTTGGTACTCCATATTTTGGATTCGTTTATGAAGTCTCTGTTCCAGTAAGTGATATGATTACACATCTACAATCCAGAAATGGATGGAATGTAATAATGCAAGTAATATTATTACATAATATAAAATAATTATAATTACATAATATAAAAACAGGTCGATGATCACATTATTGTCTTTGTTGTTTTGACTTTATCTCGTCAGGGATCAGAAATATTCACTGTAATCGCAAAGGACGGTGATCAGAACAACGTCAATCCAATAAAGTATTCCATCCTAAATGGTACCAATTGAATTTTTGAGCTTGACAGTCAGACACCTGGTTGATGTTTCTGGTTAAATGTTGCTGGTTTTAATGGACATTTGGGACTTTCTGTTTGCATCAGACAGTGAGGGATTCTTCAGCATCAACGGCACCAGTGGTTGTATTAGCTTGACGTCATTTCCCGTACAGCTGAGAAATGAGCTATATGAATTGAAAGTCAAGGTTGCCTACATTTTCATCAGAAAATTACTATCACTAAAGATTGAATGTAAATGTAGAAGTTGCCTGTATAATACGTTTTATGTTTTGAAGGCTTCAGAAGTTGGTTCTGACAACCAGTTACTTGACTATGCCATTACCACGGTTACTATTCGTGTGATGGACCTCAACAACCACCCACCAACCTTCTACGGTGAAACCGGTCCACAGACCATGTTTGAGTTGAGCATGTATGAGCATCCACCTGAAGGCGATATCCTCCGAGGTCTGAAGATCACAGTGAACGACTCAGATCAGGTCAGTGAATTAAACGTTCTGACTTGAATGCATTTGACAGATGTCATGTCATGTACAGTAGGTTTCATCATATCAGGACAGTTGTGGATAGTAAAGATTTTTATGTATAGATTTACAGTTTTCAGGAAGCGAAACAGGTGTCAGCGTGAAAGTTGGAACAAAAGCAATAAAATGTGTAACAAAATTTTAAACCAGTAGTGTTTTTTAGTATTATTAAAGATTATTAGTAACACTAGCATGTAATTTTTTGTGATCCCTGGGTTAAAATGTCATACTGAAACCTGAAATTTCAGTACAGCTCTAATCAGCTGGGATGGGTTTTGTTTGTCTTTACTGTTTATTAATATAGGGAGCAAATGCTAAATTTCGACTGCTGCTGGTGGGTCCAGCACGAGTTCTCCGCGTGGTTCCTCAGACCGTTCTTAATGAAGCTCAAGTTACCATCATCGTAGAAAACTCCACTGCCATCGACTATGAGAAATATCACTTCCTAACATTCAAGGTTACTCTTGGTGTTGTTTAAAAAGGACATCATATGATGCTCAGTGTCAGAGCTAAAACCGTGTGTGTGTGATGTTTTTCAGCTGTTAGCCGTTGAGAGCGACACTCCAGAAAGATTCAGTGCGACTGCAGATATCGTGATCAATCTTTTGGACACAAATGACAATATTCCAAAGTTTTCCTCTGAATTTTACATCGCCAAAATCCCTGAAAATTCTCCCGGCGGCTCCAATGTGGTTCACCTCACTGTGAGCCAAACCCTATTTGGAACAGGACACAGATGAATGTTGATGAATAACTTTTATGTGTTTGTGTCTCACCTATAACAGCAGCTTCATAATCGGCTTTATTATAATTTCTGCTGTTTTTGGATTCTCTTCCAGGCGACAGATCCGGACTCTGGGCTTTGGGGAGATGTGAAATATTCTATCTATGGTTCTGGTGCCGATCTGTGAGTAAAGAGAAATGAACTGTGCCAGCACTATTGATAACTATGGTCTTGAACAAGTGATTCTGGTTCTTATGCAATGCAAAAATGTTGTCCCTGAATTAATGGGACTTTAAAAGTAAAAAAAATATAACATTTTAGCAAGCATACGTTTTATAAGATTTTAGTATTGTTGACTGTAACAGGATAATATCGGATAATAATGGAGTACTAACAGACAAACTCCAGCAAAGGCTCTGACTAATCTTCTAAATAATTGTCAGAATCAGAAATAGCACATCCACACTCGCTAGTGAGTCAGGTCCCAATTAGGCAGCAGTTTGACAGCTGGAGGTAAGAAGCACACGGTTAATTCAAAACCTGCAAATTTATGCTGTGACTCTTCCCTAGTGCAGGAGGCAAATTATAATCTTGTGAAAGATCGCAGCTTTCCGACCGACTGTTAATTTTCACATTCAGAGTCACATTGACAAGAATAAAGAAGCCAATTAAAATACAGACTGGCTTACGCGATTGATTTTCATTTCAAACGCAGACAATTTATTTTGACCGTAAAACCATCTTTTCAAATTATGTTCTGGTTTTGATAATTCACCCACCGCCTGTGGTGTTGTTAGGATACAGAAACTTGATTTCAATACAGTGACAGTTTGTTCTCTTCATTACTAAATGATGGAAAAATGATGCTGTCATCATAAGTAACGTTTGACACGTTTTCTATGTTGTTCTCAGTGAAGTGGCTGTTATTGTGTGTTGCAGGTTTTTCATTCATCACACCTCTGGTGTTATTTACACACAGCCCTGGGCGTCTTTAGATGCTGAAGTGAAGACAAAATATAATTTCTACATAAAGGCTGAAGATATTGAGGGCAAATATAGCCTTGCAGAGGTGTTTGTGACCGTGCTGGACCGAAATGACCACCGCCCAGAGTTCAATGACAAGTTCTTAGAGAAGACCATGATTATTGGAGCTCCACTGAAAATAGAGGTTTGCTTTTTTATTATATAGTCCTATGCAAAGGTTTGGGCACCCCTGACAATTTCCATGATTTTCATTTCAAATATTTGGGTGTTAACTGATACAAATAACTCAAGGACAAAGTAATATTTCAGTAGTGAAATGAGATTTATTGGATTAACATAAAATGTGCGATATGCATCAAAACGAAATTAGACAGGTGCATACATTTGGGCACCCTTGTCAATTTGAATACCTGTAACTACTTAGCACTGATTCAGAAGTGGCAGGCCACGTAAATAATTGAAGAGGCAAAGGCGAAGGATGGTGAGAACTGTCAAAAACAGCCCACATACCATCTCCAAAGACCTACATCATCAACTTGCTTACGCCGTGGCTGGATATTTCAACAAGAGAATGACCCAAAACACTGTTCAAACTCTACACTGTTCAAACTCCCCTGTATATTCTGATATGTTCTGGAGTGGCCATCCCATTCCCCAGACCTGAATATCATTGAACATCTGTGGGGTGATTTGAAGTGGGCGGTCCATTCTCGGCATCCATCCAAATTAACTGGACTAGAGATTTTTTTTAAGGAGGAATGCTCCAAAATACATTCATCCAGAATCCAGACACTCATTACAGGCAATAGGAAGGATCTAGAGGCTGTTATTTCTGCTAAAGGAGGCCCTACTAATATGAAATTGCTGATCCAAACACCCAAATATTTATAAATAAAAATCATGGAAATTGTCACGGGTGCCCAAACTTTTGCATACGACTGTAGCTTTAACACAAAGCGGTATGTTTATCATTTACTCCATTTCTGTACATGTACTGTTATTTTATAGACATGCCTCAGTCTGTATCTCCAGAGTAATCAAAACCCCCTGAAGCCCCTGCGTTCAATCTGCTTATAGCTGCACAGCTATGAACTGTACAGCAGAAATCTATCACCAAATCTAAAGAATCCACTTAAGGAAGATTATTTGGTCCTGTTCCTTGGTTTGTTTTTAGGCTGTGGATGAGGATGCAGAGGAACCCAATAATCTGATTGAGTACTCCATTCTGAAAGCTGATCCAGACAACATTTTCGACATCAACGCATCCACCGGTGAGATCAAGCTGAAACCATTTGCTAAATCTATGGAGATTGTGCAGAACATCACCAGGCAGAAAGACTGCCGGTGGTCCGTGGTGGTACAGGCTCGCGATCAAGGCTCTCCATCCTTCAGTACCACTGCTGTTTTGAAAATTGATATCACAGAGGCGGTAAGACAACTTTAACTCTACATGTCAACTATGATAACTATAGCTGGACACAATTACTGAATTGTTTTTTGAACACCCTAATATTGTACATGCTTGTATTCATTGAAGAAGCTTGTATTACCATGTAAATACCATGTTGTACAGAAATATGAAGTTAACATATTCCAGTATCGTAACTTTACTAGCACATTCGTTTTATTCGATAATAATTTTGCGCATGGGCTTTAATGTCCATTTCTCCAAAGGCCCTGATTTACACAGCAACTAGCAGTTGAAGTGAAATGAATGCTTGTTATTTATACATTACTAACAACATTGTGTATGTGTGTATTAGAATGGGCTCAAAGGTCCTGTGGCTGCCTTTTTAATGCAGAGTCGAGACAATCCAGTGAAAGTTCTTGGTGTGGCAGCTATCATCGTTAGCGTTATGCTACTGGCAACTATAATAATCTCCACGGCTATGTATTTTCGCAACACAAAGTCTAACAGGATCACACCAGCACGACGTATCATACGCAAGAGACCCAGAGAGCATCACCAGTGGACCTTCAGACCTCCCCTCGGACTCACAGACAGTAACGATACAAGGGGCAACCACAACAACAGCCCCAGGCGAAAGCCACCTGCCCCTAGTGCTCCTGTCTTACCCCCCCCGCCCTCCAACTCGGGTGAGCGACAGTGGCCGACAGTGCCCACAGTGTCTGGTGTCGTGACGTCTGAGAACTGCAGTGGCAGCTGTAGATGGAGCTCAAATAAACCCACAGATAACGTTACAGGACACATGAACTCATCTCTGGTGTCTGAGTTAAAAAAGAGAATAGAGCAGAAAATCATTGATGCAAATCAAAGTTATTACTGCTGAAAACACTTAACTGGGTGATTACCATACAGAAACTGTGTGCACGAGCATGGGTAGGGCTGAGCGGGGCACAAAGTAATGCAGGATAAATTGTAACATGGACCTTTTATATATGTACACAAGGCCAAGCAATCTTTGCTTTTGATCTTTATTTCTCAATATCATAATTGATTCAAATTTGTAAAAAGTTATAATGTGTTTTCATTAAGATACTAAAAAAATAAGCACAACAGCAAATTTCTTTATCATATGTTTCAATGGATTCTGTGCATTCTCCTGCATCGGCCCCCGGAAAAGCGCAAATTCAAATCAGTGTAATTCCTGCATATTTTCCCTAAAAATCTCGCAACAGCACCGTGCCACTTACTAGTCCATATCTGGCATTTAAACTATTTATAAAACTACTACGTTATAATACATTTAGAGAATGTCTCATTGTGCATCTTTGGCAGGTTTTAACCTTTTCAATGTTACAGTTTAAAGGACACCTATAATGCAAAATCCACTTTTACAAGATGTTTGGACATAATATGTTGTAAACACAACCACCCTATGATGTAAAAAATATACCCGCTTCTTGTTTTTTAATCCCCATTAAACCATAGCAGTCTCATTAGACATGCCATTTTAATTCTCTCATCAATGTGAGGTCACATTGATAAAGCCCCGCCCACTTACAGTCCTGCATTACCATTGTTTTCACTCTCGGCAAGTTCTACTCTGTCCACTAGATACTATTGTCTCTCAGACTGTATTAATCAGATCTATTTTAACTGAAAGCGCTCACTGTATGTTTGTAAGGGAGTGAGGAGCTGTAGCTCATTTGCATTTAAAGGTACAGACATTAAAACAGAGCGGGTAAATAGGGTCATTTTGCACATGTTATAATGATCTTGGGGTATTTTAGTTGAAACTTTACAGACACATTCTGGGCACATCTAAGACTTTTATTAAATCTTGTAAAAAGGTTACAATAGGTGCCCTTTTTAACATAATGGAAACAACGCACTGTCACCAAAACAAAAGAGAGTTGCGTCAGCGATCTGGCGTCAGCATTGATTATGTGTTCTCATTAGTAGAAAAAAACATTTACCATAGTACATATGCGTTTGCTTTTGAGTGTCTGTGACATGAATAAATACATGATGTGCTTAAAAAGACCATTTTGAGGAGCCACAACTGCAATTCTTACAATATTTCTGTGTGTGTGTGTGTGTGTGTGTGTGTGTGTGTGTGCGTGCGTGCGTGCGTGCGTGTGTGTGTTTTTGCGGTTGTGTGCGTGTTTGCGGTTGTGTGCATGTGTGTTTCGGATGGATCAAACATTTAATGTTACAAATGGATGGTAAAGCAGAAAAGCAGAAGTTCTTTTAGGCTTCAGCTGTGTTGTACCTTGTTTTACAGTATTTTATCTCTGTCTCTATGTGTTTAAAATGTCTTGTATCTGTAAAACTATAATAAAAAATTCAAGAGGTTGGGAGGGGTTGATTATTATTAATTGGTGTTGATTATTTCAATACTTTCATGAGTTGATATAAAACACAATTTGAAGAATATAAAGAGAAGTGTTTAAAAAAATCTGAGGTAACAAATGTAAAACATTTACATTCTAAAAATGGCTGGGTTATTAGACACAACACACCGCTGGGTTAAAATTGACCAAATGCTGGGTTGTTTTAACCCAGCTGCTGGGTTATTATACACAATGGTTCCATAACAGCAACCCAGCATTGGATCATTTTTAACCCAGCATGTGTTCTGTCCAATATTTACCCATTATGGTCAAAAATAACCCAGACATTTTTAAAGTTTAATGGCAGTTTCCCAGACAGGGCTTAAATTTAGTCCCAGACTAAAATTAATGTTAGATCTGCCTAAACCACTTCACTGTCACCCAACCTTTTTTGAATGGGGGGGGTTTGAAAAGTTGATGTGCTCCTTCAAATTAATATCTAAATTTAATATTAAGTAACTCTGGCAAAAAACTGCGACTACATTATTTCTATCATCAGAAGACCTTGAAATATGAAAA
Source organism: Paramisgurnus dabryanus (assembly GCF_030506205.2). Lineage (NCBI taxonomy): Eukaryota > Metazoa > Chordata > Actinopteri > Cypriniformes > Cobitidae > Paramisgurnus > Paramisgurnus dabryanus. The sequence continues at coordinate 37,856,870 of NC_133337.1, read as the reverse complement.
CTACATTATGAGAACTTTCCAGTGATATATAGTTTATCAAGATTTTTGGGGTTTAGAGTAGTGGTTTAGTGTTGTAAATATGTAAAAACAAATTGGGTCCACTTGTGGCCCCATGACATTTTATAAACTGACTCTCACTATGTCATAATTTTCAGAAAATTGTGATGAAATATAAAAACTGCATTTTTAGAGCCTTACAACGATTTATAGTTTGTCAATATTTGATAAGAATCCATATGCAAAGCATCCCGCTGGCAGGACAGTGACATTTAGCAGAATTAACAATGTTTTGAGGCACATTCTTATCATAATTGAATCGCTTACTCTCTGAACAAAATTTATTTTATAAAACAATGATTTGTATTCTAGAGCTTAGACAATTCCAACAATATATAGTTTGTCATGATTCAATAAACATTTACATCCAAAATATTAAAGTAAACCTATATATCTACAGTAAGTTAATTAAAAAAACATATTGTACTAACATATCTTAACATATATCAATTGCCACTGTTCTGTTTCAAGATGTACACCAGTCAAAACTACTTCAATGCTGTAAAATTAAGGCCTAGTCCTGGATTATCTAAAACTTTTCTGGGAAATTACCCCTTTGTGTTTCAGTTTTATTAAATAACTGATAGTAAATGTATATTTTAAAGCTGCACAGACATCTTGCAATCTGTTTATATGAATGACAGTTATATTTTTTTTAATGCAGGGGTCTTCAATGTTTTTCAGGGCAAGGACCCTTTAGATGAGAGAGGCATGGAGCAGTGACTCCCGATATTAAATGTGTAAAACAGAGATACAAGTAAGCAGTAAGGTACGGGAGGCTGCTTTATTGTATTAAAACTGCGGTCGGCAACTTTTTTGATAATATTTTTTGATCATATTCACTGAAACCAACACTTTGCTCCATAAGAACAACATAAATTAGACTGTTTAAGAAATAACCCGCGCTTCTAGCTCCACCCAGAGCCTGTTATTTGTTTTGCAAAAAGCACTACCGGTTCACTTGGTCCAATCAGCGCAGGGCTGTGTAAAATCTGCCTGTCAATCACAGTACCTGCACGCTCCACAGACCCCCTCCCCCTTGGCACGTTACAATATCACGTGCACCCACCTAAAGTTCACAAGCGTGTTGGATTGAATGCAGCGTGATGGTGAAGAGAACTTTCACTAACAAACTTTCAATTCCTTGGTTAACAACCAGAGCTAGGAAAACAACCGATGAAAAGAAGGAAACAAAGATAGAAAGCGACCGTGACCGTAATAAAACTAGGATCAATATCAGACCAGCATTTGAAAGGTGGAGGAATCTACGAGATTTTAAAGGGTTCAAGCTGGATGCAGAGCTTACCACATTTCTTCTCGACAGGTAATTGTTGTTCTTTATCAACCATTGATTGTATTTCTGAGTGTTAGGTAAGTAATCTAAGTATTCTTGCTAAGTATTCATTCACAACAATACTGGTGCACACGTGCTGACCAGGACGAGTTGAAGGGAGGTTGCTCATTGGTAGTGGGGGAGGGGCTTGAAATTGTAAACATTTGGAAACTGCTCAATCCTCCAGAGTTGCCAACGGCAACTTTGAGCACAACTATTTACATTAGCACTATTATGCTGTTGTTGTATGCATAATTTTCTGTGTAATTTTTTTGTTATAGTACAGCTGAACACAAAATTAATAAAATGTAATTTCTTTTTCAAATATTTTTAAAGTGATGTTTAACAGAGCAAGATAACTTCATTACAGTATTTCTGCTTATATTTTTCCTCTTGCGAAAGCTTTATTTCTTCCAATTTGCCTGAAATAAAATAAATATTTAAATTAAAGAACTGCTATGATCAATATTAGCAGAAAATATATATATACAAGATGAAACGTTTTTTTTTTCAAGTTTTGTTTGTTTATTGTTTGTTTGAGCAGAGGGTTTGTTATTTTATTTAATAAATGTGTATGTTTATATATTTTTAAAAGAAAGTTTTCCTGGAAGGCATTTTGTGAAACTTTTGTCAGGTATGGGGGAGGAAAGAACCCAAGTGCAGACAGCTCGTAACTTAAAGACGTTTAATAAAACATAAATATCCTTAAGGCGCAAACAATGAGAAGAACTCAAAAATATAAACACGACAGACAGAGGGATCACACGCGATGGTATCTTACGATACACAATGAACCAGCACAAGACATCAGACACAATGGCATTAAATAGGTGAAACTAAATTAGGGAACCATGATAAACAGGTGTGGGGAATAAACTAATCTAACACTAGATTACCATACGAACATCTTGAGTTATTTAAACCTACTACAATAAAAGAGCTCTCTAAATCAGTAACATCATTCAAATCATCGACCTGTATATTAGACCCCGTTCCAACAAAACTACTTAAAGAAGTATTCCCTGTAGTGTCAGACCCAGTACTAAAAATCTTTAACTCATCGCTAGAATTAGGCTACGTTCCAACAGCTTTCAAACTAGCAGTTATTAGACTGCTCATTAAAAAAACCACACCTTGACCTGGGAGATATTAATAACTTTAGACCAATCTCAAATCTCCCTTTTCTTTCTAAGATAGTAGAAAAGGTAATGACAAGCCAGCTATGCACATTCTAAGTGAATAATATTACATATGAAAGGTTCCAATCAGGATTCAGGCCCCACCATACCACTGCTCAGAGTTACAAATGACCTCCTTTTAACATCTAATCTTGGTGAAATCTCAATCCTTATATTACTAGACCTTAGTGCAGTCTTTGACACAATAGATCACACAATCTTACTTAATAGACTAGAAAACTATGTTGGTATCAGTGGTCAGGCTTTAGCCTGGTTTAGATCGTATCTAACCAATCGCTACTACTTTGTTTATGTAAATGAGGAAGATTCATATCACTCACTGGTTAAATACGGCGTACCACAGGGATCAGTTTTAGGTCCTATCCTATTCTCGTTATATATGTTACCTCTAGGAGACATTATCAGGAAACATTACATACGTTTTCACTGATATGCGGATGATACCCATCTTTACATCTCGTCACATCCTAGCAAAACCCACCAGTTTTCTAAGCTGCATTAGCGGTATTAGGGACTGGATTGCACATAACTTCCTTATGCTAAACTACAATAAGACAGAGATACTTATTATCGAACCGAATCGCTCCAAACATAATATGTCAGATTACAAGTTGCCCATAGATGGCTGCACTGTGGTGCCATCTTCCAGGGTTAAGAACTAAGGTGTGGTGCTCAACAGCAATTTATGGAAAGACAAAGGCAATTAGTTTAGGCTTAATAATAAGAATTGTTAATGATCACAGAGAAGAACAAGGACATACAGGTTTATCAAAGCGTTTTCAAAAGCCAAGAACTGCTGTCAGAAGTATTATTAAGAGATTTGAAGAGACCAGCACAGTGGAAAGCAAACCTGGTAGAGGTAGAAAGTGAAAGATTTCAAAACTTTAGGAAAGAAAAGTAGTGAGAGCGGTTTCTAAAGACACAAGAACAACTGTCAAGACACTAATGAATGATTTAACCAAGTCTAGGATTAATATCTCTAGAAGCCTGCACAGGAATGGACTAAGAGGCTGATGACAAAGAAAACATTGTTTGAAGGAAGAATTTTTAAGGAAAGTTTGGTTCCAAACTGATCATGAGCCCCATTCACTTCCAAAATAGAAAAAAAGAATACTATGGAGGTGAATGGGGCTCAATTTTGTAACAGTTTTGTTACAAACATTCATCAGAATATCTTCCTTTGTGTTAATTAGAACAAAGACATTTATTCAGGTTTGTAACAACATGAGAGAGCGAAAGATAGTTAACGTTTTCATTTTTGTGTGAACTATCCCTTTAAAAAGTTTCTGTTTTTCAGGAATACACAACAGAGCCGTTGTGTTTCAAAAGAAGTTGATTCAAATACAGATGAAGCGTTCAGGAACCAAGGACCATATGAAAAGTATTTTATTTTGCCATAATTTCCAACACAAATATATTACAGACACATTTACATACACCTAATATGCTAGATTATAAATAGAATTATTTTGAGAAAAATGAAGAATTAGAAACCATGTACAGGGCCAATTTTAAAATTCTCATGTGACAAGAGTATTTATGGAAATTATCTTTAAACAGTGCAAGATAACAAAAGAGGACATTCATTCATTCTTGTATTACATTTTTGTCTCTTTTTAAGACTGAATTGTAACTAAAGGTGGGTTGTATCCTGTCATAGCAGAGGACACTGATATGCATTGATGCTTAAAAACACACATTAATTAAGTCTCCTTTAGTCCATGCCAAGAGTGCATTAGGCACACTGTGAGACCATCACAGCTGTGGGGAGAAATGTGTCCATCAGCAGAAGTATTCATTTGGTTGCCCGTCCGTCCTGGCCGTAGCCTCTGAATCCACGCTAGAACGAGTGGACAGCAGGCGGTTGGATTCATCCTGGTTAAGTCTGGTCAGATACTCTCCCTCCAGTCCTTTAGCTTTGGTGCCTGGAGAAAGAGTTTCAAATGTCACATATGAATCTTGAATGTCTTTGGACTTCCTGCCCATCAGTTTTTGTAGCCTCCTCTTTAGCGCCCCGCAGCACACAATGAGCGTCAGGGGAACCGCGATGACGCAGGCAACTGTGATCACGACAACATTAATGAGCTTTTGCGTGCCACTGGCACTGGCGGCTTCATCCGTTGAGAAAATCACACATTGCTCCTTCTTGGGAATGAGACCTTTCACGCACACACATGCTATGTACTTGGTTTTGGGCACCAGCCCTTCGATCGTGATGCGATTTTTTCCTGGCCCAACATTAATGCGCCGCATGTCCCTCTCGCCAAACACAGCATACAAGACGCTAAATGATGTGGTGTTGGTTGCGGTGGGTGCCCTCCAGTTCAGCGACACAGCATGGTCTGTGTCGCCGATAACTTTAACTGAGCGGACCACTCTGCGCTCTGGGCCTTGCTGAAGGGAAGAGGCATTAGCATCAAGGTTACTCAGCACATCTTTCTCCAACTCGTTTGGGCTGTTGTCCGGCACGGCGGCAGCTGCAGGAGATGCCCCGGCCTTCACCTCTGAAGCCTCATCAGAAATGCTGTAGCTTTCGATCTGGATGGAAGCTGTGGCTTTTGGTCCATTGAAGGGTTCAACGAGGGGCACCGCCACTGACGTTGTGGATGGTGGCATGTATCTGGCAATGAGTTTCTCCTGATATGCGGCACGCACGAATCCGCCACTCTTTTTGCCGTGGTTTTTCTTGCCGATTTCATCTATTTGCCATGTGTCTGAAATGACGAGTGAGATGATGGCGTCTGCACTCCCAACAAAATTGGAGGCTCTGCAGACATATTTTCCTGAATCTCGATATGAAACAGCAGGAACGCTGAGAATGGACCAGATGATGCCCTCTTTTGAAATTTCCTGTTGAACTGAAAGCCAACATATTAAATTTCTACATTTGATGTCTAACAGAACTACTACAAACAACAATGTTTGAAATGGCATGAGATAAATTTCTTACCAAACTTACCAGTGGCATTCATTGGTTTGCCATCAGCTCGTGACCAGGACAGCTCTGGGATGGGCACTCCGATGGTCCCACAGCGCAGCAGGACATTGTTGCCGAGGGAGCTCCGGACCCTGGCGACTGCCGTGTGGACCCGGGGAGATTGACACTTGCGAAGCTCTGTGTCAGAGAAGGGAACTCCAGACAGGCTCTCTGGCTCAGTGCAGCGCAAACGTGTATCGATGAACGCCACTGAAGATGAAGGAAACTTCTGGAACTGTACCAAGTCAAACAGACGACAGTCACACAGCCAGGGGTTGTCATGGAGACCTGTGCAAGGAACAGATCATTTTGACACTGGATGGATATCTTTTTCTTTTACATAACAATCATTTGAATCCTTCTGTTTTAATTTAATTCAAACTACATGAAGTGATCAGGTGTAAAAAGGCTGTAAAAGATATATGACTAAATCTATACAGTGGCTTGTTAAATATAAAAACAAACTCTTACCCAAAATCATTTTGGAATTATCTGTATCTTGAGGAGGTTTCAGAGAGAACCATGAAGAAAGAACTTCTGCCGGAATGGTAGTCAGACTGTTGCTGGAAAGATCCAGGTATGTTAAGTTTTTGATGTACAAAGACGCCTCCACTGGGATGCTGCTTATCTTATTATTGTGCAAATCCAGAAGCCGAAGGCTGGGCATGTCCATCAAACATTCCCATGGAAATGAACTGAGAAGATTTCCATCCATCCGTAATTCATCCAAGGCATAAAGTCCACGGAAACTGTCCACGCTGAGCGAGGAGAGTGAGTTGAAGGATATCCAGAGGTACTCCAGGCTGTTAAGATAATGAAAGCTGTCAGCTGTGATGTGGCTGATCCCTGTTTTCTCGATGCGGAGTTTAGAGGTGTCCGAAGGAAAGTTCTTTGGGACGTCAGTGAGTTTCTGGTCATTGCACAGGATGCTCCTATAAGAGCAGATCATTATTATAAATCACTTTAATGTTTATAATTAAAATATAATGTCAAGTAAGATTATGAAAAAAACATTCAAGCATTGTTATTAGGTTATACTTTTATATAGATAGGTAGATACATTAAATATATAGATATATAGATAGATAGATAGATGGAAGTGCATCTGCGTGTGTATGTTAGAGCCATCAGGCCTGATTCCCAATCCCTTCAGACAAACATCAGAGGAGATTAAAACAATCACGCCAGTTAATCCAACAAACTAAAGCGAGAATAAAATCTGCCATTGGTCCATATAAAACATTTTAAATGACATTTGTAAATGACAGTCCATGTTAATTTTACCTTGATTTGGAACCATCACTCAGTTTGTGGTAGAAGCAGCTACATTGAGGAGGACAGGAGCTACAGAGCAATGCAAAAGAAAACAGCAACAGTCCAAAAGTCAAATCCACACTAGCAGACATCTTCTATTCTATCAGCTCTATAGCTACTGTGCCGGAGTTTCTGAGCCTGTTATCTGTTCTGCATCTCCCACAAGCACTTTCTGCTCCCTCTGCTCTCAATCCCCAGATAAAAGGGATAGAGCAGATTAGAGGAAGGACTTGGGGTATTTTCATTTACACGATTACTCCTTCCTGGAAGCTCATAGGCTGTGTGCTTGCCTTTTGTATATATACAGAACAGACACTTGTTTTTTGATTGGAGAGTTAATTTTAGACCTGGGATTGGACAACAGTTTTTGAATTAATGCCATTTAAATAGTGAATACGGTCGGGTTACTTTCACTAAATGTGTCAGGATAGACAAGGGGAATTAGAATTAGGTACAGTTTGGCTTTTTTGCCTGTTACTTAAAACAATAAATGCAACTCCTCAGTGTGTTTGATTATGAAGCATGGAACTCAGGATTTAATTACACGGAGGACATTTAAAATTAAATGGGTAAATTATATTGATGATAATATGGACTGATGCCTTTATTTGGTTTGCTGAAACTTACTATCACATTTCTCAATCTTTCTTTTGAATGCCTTCAAATTAACTTGTTATTGAGCCTACATCACTCTTAATTATTTTGCATTCTTTGAAGAGAAAATATTGTAAAATAAATCTGTGTGTACAGTATTTCCCAATGGCATTTAAGTTTTTAATTGTAACCTTTGATTAATTTGGATATTTGTGGCCACCATCCACAAAAATGTGACCCTGGACAACAAAACTTAAGTAGCACGAGTATATTTGTAGCAAAAGCCAGAAATACATTGTTTGGTTCAAAATGATAAAAAATTATTAATGTTTAAACCAAAAACATTAAGATATTAAATAAAGACCATATCCATTTACATATTATGTTAATTTCTTACCATAAATATATGAAAACTTTTCTTTTTCTCAGTAGATGCAATGCTAAAGATTTCACTTTGCCACAATCAAGGTGATTTTCTCAATATTTAGATTTTTTTGCACCAGATTCCACATTTTCAAATATGTACCTCAGCCAAATATTGTCCTGTCCTAACAAACCACACATCAACACTGTAAGACCCTAACCTAAATTTAAAGTATTGAAAACTTTTATGGAAACCAATTACCTAAAAAGATCAATTTTTTTAAGTAAATAAAATGTATAAATTACAATGAATCAACACCGAAAAATTCATATTTCATTTTATTTAATGTTTAAGGACAACATACTTAAAACTACTGTTTTACCTTTATTCTTATTATTATACTAATTTATTCATTTAGCTGACGCTTTTATCCAAAGCGACTTACAATTGCTGAATATGTCAGCCTCTGGAGCAACTTGGGGCTAAGTGTCTTGCTCAGGAACACAATGGTGTGTCACAGTGGATTCGAACCCGGGTCTCTCAAACCAAAGGCGAGTGTCTTATCCACTGCGCCATGTGGTCCAGGGTGCCAAATCAAAGCTTATCGCCACAAATTGATTTTTGCACAAAGGGTTTTTCATCTTTCTCTCTCATGACAGGTTTTGTTCACACACCCATGTCGACAATCACCTGGCTCTACTGTGACTCTGAAGTTTGATTTATACTTGAAGCATCTGCCGAGTGGGCAGTCGTGCATGCTAATGCGCAAGACCCCATTTTGCATGCCAGTGCTCATGGTATATTTTGTGAAGACTCATTTAGCATAGGCTTTGGGTGCAGCTCTACATCCAAAAATGATTGATCTGAAACACTATTAGTTAAACATTTTTACCAATATCCCCTGGTGGAAGTGCCACCACAAATGAACTGGTTAGTGTGAAGAACTGAAATTATATAGTGGGCATAGTGAAAGTCACATCTTTGTTAAGTATTGAACGCATACTTAAAATGTGACATTTACATTTAACTATCCCAGTGAGTAGTGAACACACACACACACACTGCAAGTAATGAACACACACAGCCGGAGTAGTGATCCTCTATCCACTTGTTAAGTTTTGAGGTAAGGAATACTGTTTCCGCATCGTTTATGAGCACTATTTTTATATTACACATTAAAGTGAAAATTGTATAAACTCATGGTGTACACAGCAGTCTCCAGGCTCACGGAATCTTTGACAGCAATATTTTAAACATTTGTAAAAAAATCTATGTCCATGTCTGGTCATTTTGGGTTTTATTATAGAGATAAAATAAGTATCTGGGATTTTGCTATGCGTATCTGTTGGCATGATTTTTTTGTCATTTTCAATGGCATTTGAGATCATTTAAACCTGGAAGTGATGCAAGACATCAAACTTAACAAGCGGATCATTACAGCGACTGGGAAACAATGGGGTTCAGGTGCCTTGTTCACGGGCACCCCAGGCCGTGTCCCAAATGGCACACTCTGTACTTGTGGACTTCTTCCACCCTGTGGAGTCCATACTTTGATCACATCATGTAGTGCAGACCTTAGGGACCCTTGATGCAAGTCAATGAGGATGCACCGTTTAGAGTCATATTTTGAGACTGACGTGAGCATCATTCCTGAAATAGGAAGAGAAGTGGTGAACTTCCATCCGTCGTCTGATTGCTCTTTCACAAGGTTTGTAAAGTGTGTAGATCCTGCAGCTGTGCCTGCAGCAGTTCAGGTTTTGCAGAGGAACGCATCAAGGGTGCAGAGGGGGCGCTGATGAGCACACTTAGGAGTGTAAAATTAGATTAAGTGTAGATTAAGCGAGCATGTGTAATTTAAGGCCACAAGACCGAAAGTCCACATAAAGTGCGTCATTTAAGACAAGGCCTCAGTCGCAACCTGCTGGCCGCCAGACTTTAACCGTCAAGCTGACAGTATAGCTCCGTATATGCTCCTCATGGTACTTTGCATAACGTCAAACACACCTCTTTCCGAGACAAGGAAAATTGCACTGGAGAAATTAATGTGGTGAAACAGGACATTTTTCAAATTTCAAACATGATTATAACTTCTATAATAACAAATAAAATCTCAATCAGATCAGATCTAGGGTCGGATGAGCCCCTTTAGAACATGACCCCACAAACACAGCTAATAATTTTTATTATTACAACGTTAATTGTATTGTGAACATAAAGCTAAAAAAGCGTAAAAAACTCTTCACCTACAGTGCAGCTTTATATGTAGAAATCATTTGATGCAGATTTAAATGTCGCTTCTTGTTTTTTAATCATGATTTTGCTCCTTTGCATTTTCTTTATATTTGGTTGCCTAGCTGTCAACCAAATCAATGGCCTTCAACCTTTAGAAATGTTCACTCATAAAAACACTTTCTCATTTTAACAGCATTAGGCTACTCTAAATAACATAAGTGCATTTATATGCTTCATTTCTCATAGGCCTTCATTTTATTTATTGAAGTTATTTCATGTTTACATACATACACATTGCATTTGTAAGCTGTAAGAAGTTACTAAGCATTTAAGTTATTAAGAATTGGGTAATAACTTGTTGTTTTACTTTGACCCAATGAAAGACGAGTTTCAATGACTGGCTGTGTGTTGTTAACAGGCTGTGGGCCGGAACAGATACTGCACTGTTTAACAACTAAAGAACTTCAGCTGCGTTAAATCAATGTAAAATTAGTGCTGGTCTACCGCAGACAGACAGATTTTGTGTACCAGAAAAACAGAGGTAATGTTAATAAAATCTATACATTTTTAAGCCTTAAACATTCTATGTCAAAATGTAGTTCTGCACGTATAGTGGATATTTTTTTAAGATGGAGATATTTTTAAGAGTCTCTTAATTTGGTCTCTTCTGCCACATGTTTGCATTTAATGACACAAAAGACATGATAACAGTAACATGTTCTATGTGTCTCCACTACAGAAAAGATAGAAACCTTACTCCACCCCCCAAAAAAGAATTTTTTTTAAATTAATAAAATGCGCAGTTTGGACGCATGGTTGATGTGAATGAGAAACTTCTGAGGTATTAAAACATTCCTGCAGGGATTTCTGAGGTTTTAAATCTTTCACAACAGCATCATATATAGTTAAAGTTCCAGTTCAGCATTCTCACATTCACAGAGATTGAGAAATAGATTTTGCAGAAAATGGCTTCATATTCATTACCGGAGGGATTCAGTGACTTTGATATGTTTGCTTTTGGATCTGTACTGCTGGTTGGAGGTCAGTTACGTTTATCAATCTGTTTATTTATCGATGCATCTTAAATTGATGTTTATTTGTGAAACATTCGATGTTGTATAGTTTAAGTATTCTGTTGTTGTCACTTGTGTCTGAAGTCTCACAGTCTATACCAGCGGTGGGCATTCCTGGTTCTGGATAGCCACTGTCCTGCAAAGTTTAGGGTGTTTGTGTGTTTAATTAGGGTTGGAGCTAAACTTTGTGGTACAGTGGGCCTCCAGGACCAGGATTGCCCACCCCTGGTCTATACAGTCTGAATATCTGATTTTCTCCATTTAGGTCTTCTTGGGTTTTTTCTTAATTTCATATCGATCATGGCGTTCCTCAGGGTCCGTGAAATGAGGACACCCAGTAACTTTTTAATATTAAATCTGGCTTTGGCTGATCTGAGTCTCAACATTAATGGTCTGATAGCTGCTTATGCAAGTTATCTAAGGTAACCAGCTGAACTAAAGAGGGAATTTGCATTAACAAATGATGTTCAACATTCAGATATGAAAGATTTGCAAGTTTACTTCTCTCTTTCTCGTAAATGAAGCTGTTCAAATTTTATTAAAAAAAAAAATCTGTTTATTTTTCTGAACTTTATGGAAGATTCTGGCCATTTGGATCAGAGGGTTGCCAGGCCCATGGTTTTCAGGGGATGGCCTCAATTCTGGCTGGAATCAGTTTTCTCGGTGCTGTTGCCTGGGACAGATATCATCAGTACTGTACTAGTGAGTCCACAATGAAGACACAACTCCATCTTTAATAAAATACCATACATTACATTCCTTCAGAGTTATGGCAAATAAAATAGCAACAAATCCTTAAATATTACAAGTGTCACATTCGGTTGTGTACCATATCTTTTAAAATATATAGAGGTTTAATTTTGACCTTTAACACACCACAAACTTAATAATCTCAACTAGATGTTTGTTAACTGCTTAAGGCGTTAACAATGTTTTTCTTTAGAGCAGAAAATGTTCTGGAGCACATCTATGACCATCAGCACTATCATCTGGATTCTGGCTGTGTTTTGGGCTGCTCTACCGTTGCCTGCGATTGGCTGGGGAGTGTTTGACTTTGAACCAATGAAAACATGCTGTACACTGGACTACAGTAAAGGAGACAGGTATGTTCATCTCACCAAAACTGCTAAAATATTTAACTTTTCTCTTGCGTTCCTATGTCACAAATGGCGTGAAATGAAATCAAAACGCACAATATTCAGTCTTTAAACTGAATTAGAAAAATGTTTCATTCTTGTCCTGGATGCTGATTGGTTCATAGCAATTTTATATTTAAGATTAAGCACAGTAAAATACTGTTTACATAGCTCCAATGTGGATTGAATTCAGTGTCTTTATACAGTGCTGTTCCAAAAGCACATTGTTTTAAAACAGCTGTACAATAACCAAAAGTTTGTTGTATAGTTCTGTGCATCTCACTCACCTGCTGTGTAACAAACTTCTCTTACAATTTACAAAAATTTAAAAATGAAACTAAACGTAAATGTTTCAATTTTGTTGGAGAACCTCGTCATTGGATTATTGTCATTTTCTCTGCTTTTCTTAATTTTACGAAATTGTAATTAAATTTTCTTTTTTTGCATTAAAATTTTTTTTCTGTTTGCTGTGGGTCATACATTAGCGGGGTATGGTGCAAACTCTCTCAGTTCATTTTAAACCAATGGTAATAATAAGCACACATATTAATTGTCCATGGCCTGTCAGTATTGGATTAATCCAGATCACTCTTTTAAAACATGTCCAGTAAAAGTGTTATGATTTATTTTGCTATTTTGACAATTATTTTGCTATGACGCATTCAATGTACCTGTATATTTATTAATGTGAAACACAGATATGTTCAATTTATTTGTTCCATCCAGGCATGTTGCAAACAATGTGATTATATTTTAAAAATAACGCAACATCTTGTACCATATTACTCATAAATTTCTCTTCTATTTTATGTGTACATAAATTTGAATGTTAATTTTTTCCTTGTCTTCTCCAGGAATTACATTACCTACATGCTGACCATAACTGTGCTATATTTAGCATTTCCTGTTCTCATTATGCACTCTTCCTACAGTGCCATCTATGCACATTTCAAAAAGATACACCATTTTAAGGTACTGAAGCACTGAAGCTTTGATATGCTGTTAGTGTCACCAGTCTCATCTCCCTCAATATATCGTGCATAAAAAGCTTCTTACACTTGTTGTTGAAGGCCCGTGCTGCAGTCCTATGTACAGCTTACAGAACCAACATAATTTTTTGCATAAATTATTTTTATTCTTTTTCATTAATAATTTCTTGTAAATAAACATAAACTTCAAGATGTCTGTGTTTCTTAGTTTAATACAGGCTTACCTCTGAAGGTGCTTCTGTTCTGCTGGGGTCCATACGTGCTCATTTGCACATACGCCTGCTTTGAGAATGTTACTCTCATTTCACCAAAGCTCAGAATGGTCAGACAATCAATAATCACAAATTCGATAATGAACACTATTGCTAGTCTGAAAAAAATGATCATGTTCTGTTGTTGTAATTAATAGAAATGATAATGTAATTGTCATGTTAGAGTCAACTTATGTTATTTGTCAATTTTCTAGGTCCTTCCTGTCTTGGCAAAAACATCTCCAATCTTCCATGCTGTGCTGTATGCGTACGGCAATGAGTTCTACAGAGGAGGAATTTGGCAATTTCTTACAGGGCAGAAATCTGCAGACAAAAAGAAATAAAAGTGCATAGATTCAGTTATTTTATTTGATATGTAAACCATGTATTCAGATCAGTCTACACAGGTTTACACAGTGTTACTGTAATTTCAGTTCTTTTGGACACTGTATTTGTCTTGTATACTTTTAGTTAGTTATTCACACGGAGGACAGTGTCCTCCAATGATAATGTTAGAGATGACTTTAAAAAATAAACCTCTGCCTAACACAAACTTTACACATTAGGATTTATTTAAGATACAGAAATGTATCTGTTTGTATTGCATTCCCATCATATTATATATCTGTTATTTTAGAAGTGAGTTTTGCACTCAAATCTTGGAATTAGTAAATGAACAGATTTGCACAAAGGGCTTTTGTTTGTTAATCCACATAATAAACTGTGAGCCACAAGATTTATGAGACATTCTTTAGGGGCTAACTAGGGCACTTATACAATTTGAAGTGAAAGCATAGAAAGCCACATTGGAGAGTTGTTTTAAAACTTTAAAATTTTTAAAGCAAATTAAGACTAAAGTGTTATTGATATGCTATATGTTCAACAAGTGTTAACTGGCATGTTGACTCTGTAAAATGTAGAGGGTCATTGCATTTGTAAGCGGGATAGCTTGTGCTTCTTTACAAAATATGATTAAATATAGTGTTAATTGTATGCTTTTATTTAACCCTAATAAGTCCCTTGGGTTCAATCTTACCCCAATACACTTTTCTCTAGTTTAAAAACATGGTTTCCATCATCTCAGTGCAATACGATTTTGTGACTTTTCCAGATTATCTGTCAAGAGTAATAAAAAAACTGGGCTTGATTCGGTCATTCTAAAGAGGAGTAAAAAATAATTCACCAAAAGAGTGTAAAAAATTATTTCACCCCTTTGGGGGTAAAAATGACCCCAATTGAAATGAATGGGAAATGCAAAAAAAATCTTTTTTTCTTCTATTTGTCCCAAAAATTCAATGCATCCAAAATAAATCAGAAAATTTTAACACAGAAAGGTAAGCCTGGTACTAGAGCAAAAATGCAATATAGAAAATACATGCTCAATCACACACACACATTTTGGTTTCAATGTTTTGTGGGTACATTCCATAGACATATATTTATAAATATTTATTTTTAATGTCCTTTCTAATGTTTATTTAAACATAAATTCACAAAACATTTCATTAAAGTATTGATGTTGAACAGTTGGATACATCCAATAAAATGAATGGGTCTCTATGGGCCTCTGCTGGTCGAAATGATTTATTTCCTAAACTGTAATTCTTTTATGTTTTTTCTACACCAAATGGCTGAATTCAACAAATAACATCTAGATCAACATCTAAAAACAGATCTAAAAGATTAGATCAAAATTAATGTGATTTTTTCATAAAATTTGATATTTCACAAGAAAGCTAATGGTTTAGTTGAGGAATTGGGTGGTAAACGAGTACAAAAATACTTCACATCTCCCAAAACACAGCATTAATGTATAGATGGGAAGTAAACAAAAAATGATATATTATTTTTATCATTAAAAATGTATATATTTTTGTAATCACTCTTTTTATTTCTGTGGTCATTTTTACCCCCAAGGAACTGTAACATATATAGGAAAATAGGGGCTTATGAGGGTTAAACTGATAGTCAGTTTCATTTGTTACAGTTCACTCTGGACTGCCCAAAGATAACAGATTCATAAATCTACAGCACTGATATTCTGATATCACTGAAAATTTACAGCTCTGAAATTGAGCACTGGTCACAGATTGTCCAATCAGAATCAATTATCATGTGTCTATAGACTATATAAAGGTTGCATTTTTACGTTTTCTGTTCACTATTTATGGGGATTAATACTGACTGCTGAATAGTTTTTAAGATATAAATGTGTTTCATAATTCTTTTATTAAGGGCCTTTGTGTTCTTTGGTTTATTTACTTGAGGGTTTGTAATCTTCAGTAATTCCACTGCAGAAGGAACTGTTTTTAGATCAGTAGATTCAGGTGTAAGAGGATCAGAGCTGTCTCAAACTCAGTGACCCTTACAATCGCTGGTGAGCATCCAGGCTGAAAGTCCAAAGGTCTGACCCCTGAAATAACTCTGTTCCTCATGCTCATGTTGAAAGTCTTTTCACTTTTTTAGTTGAAACATTATCCATTTTTAAACAGAAAATCCTTAACAGCCGAGGATCCAGTTTTCAATTAGAGATACCTAACACGGTTTATTAGTTAAATTTTTAACTTCATGAAGTGCATCACTGGTGCTACATCATCATTACCGCTGATTTCTGCCATTGACCCCATGAGTAGGATTATCTTTTAATCCAGATTTTTTTGTTTTAGACAATCGGCTCGCTGTTATAACCATTTGTACAAATCCAGAAAAAGATCCTAGGCAAAAACAAGTTACCCTTGTATCAGGGCTGGAGTGGGACTCATTTTCAGCCCAGATGGAAAAATAAAAACCCTTATCTTAATTCTTTTATTACTTAGATCATGTATTTTATATTGCTAAATAAGGTAAGGTATGCATACTTTGTGTAAAAAAAACAACACATATATAATAGACTTTTAAAATTTTGTTTTACTTTAAAACATCATATACATATGAAACTTAGTTTTTTCCAATAAACTGATGAGTTTTGCATCAAATATATTTTTGTTACTCTTGAAATAGACAATGACTATTCATAGACGATTCATTGTCTCATCTATTCCTTAGATTTTTTAAAAATACGATTGGTAGATCATTTTACTTTTAGAAGCCGTTCGTATAAGTGGTGTAGGTCAAGTTTATTTTAAATCTATACGAGCGGCAAGTGCACTCAAATATAGACGCATCTGAAACAAAACTTGTTTTCACAGGCGAGCACTTTGAAAAGCAGAAGAAAGGGATGCGTCCTGCGTTTTCCATGTTTTTTATATGTTAATGACCTTAATGAAAGAATTCTTCCAATTATTGGTCACATTAGTTACAAAATTTAAATGATGTTGGGTATTTAAAAAAATTAGTTGTCTTAAAAGGCAATGATTTTTTTCTTAAAAATCTGTTACTTCTTGTGCATATTTGTTTTGGCATCTAAGAGAAATACAATCTGTTAAAACAAGAAAACACAATAATAAAAAATCAGAATTTAAAGTAACAATTAAAATAAATAAATTAATGTGATTAAAATAAAAACTGTTGAAATGTGTTAAAATGAATAAAACATGTAAAAGTGACTGGAGTTGAAAGTCTGTAATATCCTAAGCCACGAAGTGATTTATAAACGAGTAACAATATTTTTAAATATATTTTAAATGTAACATGAAGCCAGTGTAAGACCTGAGGACTTGAGAGATGTTTTAAGATTTTTTGGTTCTGGTCAGAATTCTGTCAGCAGCGCTCTGTATGATCTTTTTTTTCTAACTCTAACCCTAATCCCAGTATAGAGTCCTTTGCAATAATCCACCCTGCTGTTAGTGAAGAAGCATGATTCAGGTAAAATATCATAAGCATTTATTTCAAATGACTTCAGTTTTGGCTTTGTTTAACTGGAGAAAGTGAATTTCACCAACGCATTTACATAGAGAGTAAATGGTGCTGTAGTCAAAGGGGTGGTGATGGCGCAGTGGATAAGACACACGCTTTTGGTGTGAGAGACCTGGGTTTGAATCCACTGTGACACACCATTGTGTCCCTGAGCAAGACACTTAACCCCTAGTTACTCCAGAGGCATGCGACCTCTGACATTTATAGCAATTGTAAGTCGCTTTGGATAAAAGCATCAGATAAATGTAAATGTAGTCTTTTGGTGACAGGGCTAAGTATATCTGGGTGTCATCTACATAGCTGTGGTAAGCAATTTGTTTATTTAAAAATTTTGGAGCATATACAAATTAATCAGAAGCAGTGCAAGAATTGAGCACTGTGGGACTCCACATGTCATGGGTGTCCACTCAGATTTATGTTCACATAGTAACCTCTCCCTTTTAGGTATTTAAACCATTTGAGGACTATCCCACAGAGCCCTGCCCAGTTTATCCAATCTATATATGTAGAGTATTGTGTTATCTAGAGGCTGTTTACACTTGGCATTAACATGCGTTTTCGTCAATCGGATCACAAGTGGAAGACGTTAATGCCAGGTGTAAACGGTGTTCAAAACGTTTTGAACGCGTCCACTTTCGACCACTTTCAACCACATCCAGAGGTAGTCGAAACCACTTTCGATCGAATCGCTTTGGAGCTGCGGAACGCAATGTGTGCAAAAGTGTTCGAACAGCCACATGCGACCGCCTTCTCTCCGCCCATTTATCTAATCTGAGGTATTAAACACAAATTTTACGTCTTTTTTTACTTCTGGTGTGAACATACGGTGAACAGCGCTATTTTTAGCCTTTCATTGATAAAACTACTGCGGGTGTTCTCCGTAGTTTCCTTTTGAAAGCGTGAAAGTTGCGCGATCCTATTTCATCAATTGCACTGAAAATTCAAAGAAAGCTCTAACACTCACACTCACAAAACTCTGTGCAGCATGTTTACTTGCTAAACAAGTAGTGGACGCCGACATAATATTAGTTTGCGTCCATATAAACTCAAAATTACTCCCGCTCGCGTTTGAATGACAGCAGAGAGACTCGCCCACCGTCTCACGGACCGTCCCCTCACAGTATTCAGGACAGAAGTGGTCGAAAGTGGACAAAAGAGACGGATTTAAATACCAGGTGTAAACGTAATGTGTCTCTCTGGTCCACTTGTGATCCGATCGATGAAAACACATCTTAATACCAAGTGTAAACAGCCCCCTAGTGTGTCAAAGTCATCACTAAGATCTAGTAGCACCAGCACTGATATTTTTCCAGAATCAGAGTTTAATCAAATATAATTTATTATCTTTATGAACACTGTCTCTGTGCTTTGATTTTTATGGAAACCTAAAAATTGTCTAGATAGCCATTTGAGTTAAAGAATTTGTTCAGCTGATTGAACTTTTTCAGTGATTTTGCCTATAAAAGGAAGATTTGAGATTGGTCTGTAGTTGCTAAGTATGTTTTTTTCTAGGTTACTCTTTTATAAGAAGAGGCTTAACTGCCGCTTTTAGGGCCCCCTGAAAAATGTCTTTGTGCGGAGAGGGATTTATTATTATTTTTTAGTTTTGACACTGTAAAATATAAAAGTTATCCTCACTTCAACAGTTAGTTACCATTCAATGGTTTTTGTAAATGGGCATGTTCAGGTCAAGAGGGCAGTCATTTTAATGTCAGGGTTAATGTCAAAAATCTTGTGTCAGCGCTCTTTAGTGTACTGGAATTGAACTGTGTGCAAAACAACCTGTTACCCAACCAACCCCGCTCTCCCCTTCAGGGGAAACGTCTCGGTTACGGATGTAACCCTCGTTCCCTGAAGGAGGGAACGGAGACGTCACGTCGTGACCGACGAATTGGGAACTCGCTTAGAGAGACCAATCTGCTTCGAATACTACTAAAACGCCAATGAACTTGGCATTGAGATATTTGCATAATGCTGGCGCCGCCCCGCCAGGTGCATATATAAGCAGCAGGTGCAAATAGGGAAATTAGCTTCTTTTTCGCTGAGAAAGCCGGAAAGTGTGACCGGCCGTAACAGCAGGTGGCAGCACCTGTGGCGACGGGACGTGACGTCTCCGTTCCCTCCTTCAGGGAACGAGGGTTACATCCGTAACCGAGACGTTCCCTTTCAGTCGGTCACTACGACGTCACGTCGTGACCGACGAATTGGGAATCCCTACCAAAACGCCACTAGGGGCTGACCTCTTCCAGTGTCTGCGTAAAAGCCCTCCGGTTCCACTTAAGGAGGAGGAGATAGGTTTTAAGGCAGAAGGCCTGGCACTAGATGTTCCAAAACCCCACAGTAGTGCCAGCGACTGGGAAGCGCCCTATCTGAGCGGTATAGGAACGCTGCGGAAGCCACCGCCCCTCTTAAGGGCTAATGGTGGGCGAAAGTAACCATAGTTGAGGTAAAAATGACAGCCGTGGCTGTGTAAGCAAAGCAGTGCTCTGCTAAGGGAAACGTGGGCTGGTAGGATTAACCCCACGGAATAATACTCACAAAGGAACCCGTTGGGACACAATGTGGAGCCCAAGCCAAACACGTAGGTTTGTAAGAATACAGCTAGTGAAAGGCTGACAGCCAATGCTCCGCAACAAAGGCTGCCAAGGCAGCGGGCGAAGAGCAATTCAAACCATTACGCATTTTTGCTCTGATGGCCTTCCATACTGAAACTCAATTAGGAGCCTCAGTCGGAGGCTGCAAGCCAACTTGCGAGTCTGCTCTCCGTGCCCTCCCTGGTGAGGAAAGAACACGAGAGGATACAGGCTCGATACGAACACTGTAAAATCTAATGAACGTATTAGGTGTCGCCCAACCAGCAGCTCTGCAGATGTCTGTTAGCGAGGAACCACGAGCTAAAGCCCAAGATGAGGCAACGCTCCGTGTGGAGTGCGCTCTCAAATTAAAGGGGCAAGGAATACCCTGAAGATTATAAGCCAGGGCGATAGTATCAACTATCCAAAGAGACATCCTCTGCTAGTGACAGCTTTCCCTTTCTGCTGGCCACCATAACAAACAAAGAGCTGGTCTGAGGTCTTGAGGCTTTGCGTGCGAACCACGTAGAGTCGCAGTGCGCGTACGGGGCACAACAAAGCCATGGTTGGGTCTGCGTCCTCCGGGGGCAGCGCTTGCAAGCTCACCACCTATCTCTGAAGGGAGTGGTGGGAACTTTGGGCACGTAGCCTGGTCTGGGTCTCAGTGAGACAGCAGGACCAAACTAAAAGCACAAAACGTCAACAGAGAATGCATGTAAATCCCCTACTCTCTTCATGGAGGCCGATGCTATCAGGGTTAGAGTTTTCATTGATAAAAACATCAGACTCGTAGACTGCAAAGGCTCAAAAGGGAGACCTGAAGGCTTCAGCACCATGGACAGGTCTCAGGAAAAGAGGGAGGGCGCGAGGGGTTTAGCCTGCGAGCGCCTCTTAAAATGTAATAATTAAATCATGCTGGCCAACTGATCTGCCGTTGATAAGTGAGTGATGAGCAGAAATAGCAGCGATATCAACTTAAATGGCGGAGGGACAGCCTACCATCTAACCTATGTTAAAGACATAAAAGCACAATGTTAATGGGCATTCTCTGGGGTCCTCGCGTTGCGAAGAGCACCGGGTGACGAAAAAGGTTTCATTAAGCGCGTAAGCCCGTCTTGTGGACGGTGCTCGAACCGCGTCGATGGTGTTAGATACCGCTTGCGATAAATCACCTAAACCTTGCGCGCGCTCAACGACCATACATGGAGATCGCACAGGTCGGGCGCGAGTGCCAATGTGCCCCTTCCTTGAAAAAGAAAGTCCTTCCTCAGGGGAATCCGCCAGGGAGGGCTGTCGCGAGGAGCATTAACTATGAAAACCAATTCTTGGTCGTCCAGTACGGACGATTAATAAAGGCTCTCCTCGTCCTGCCTGACTTTGCACAGTGTCTGCGCAATAAAGCTCACTGGAAGGAATGCGTATTTACGCACCCCCCGCGGCCAGCTGTGTGCCAACGCATCCACGCCGAGGCTGCCCTCCGTTAGTGAATAAAATAGGCGACAATGGGTATCGTCCGGCGACGCAAACAGATCTATCTACGCACAACCGAACTTCTTCCAAATTAGCTGGACCGTCTGGAGGTGGAGTCGCCATTCGCCGGGGGCGCAGCTCGGGAAGCGCGTCTGCCGCTGTACTGAGTGAACCCGGGATGTAAATGGCACGAAGGGACCTCAGATGCTTCTGACTCCAAAGAAGGAGATGACGAGCGAGATGCGACAGGTGACGAGAGCGCAAAACCGCCTTAACGGTAAATAACGCAACAGTCGCAATGTTATTGGTGTCGGCTAATACATCCTTCCCTCGCATCTCCATAGCGGAGCGTACAAGTCCCAGATATACAGCGCACCGCTCGCGGCAGTTGGGGTGCTATGCACACCCCTGAGACTGCAAGCCCGTCATACGTGGCTGATCATCCCGTGCTGAGGGTATTGCAATATACAGAATGCCAGGAGACCCCTCAGGGGCATATCTTCAATCGGAAATGCCGGGTCTACCACGGGGAAAAATTTAAATGACACGCAGGTGCAATGTTTACACGGTGTATGTCGGTGTGCCACGCTCTCCTCGAGACTCGATCGTAAGCCAACGCTGAAGCGGTCTCATATGAAGCAGCTCGGGCGGCGTCACAGCCGCAGCATGCTGTCATATGTCCAGGAGCTTCTGAAATTGTTTCAGAGGGACCGCGTACTTCCCTCGAATTAAACCGAGGCAAGTCAGAACTGACTGGATGCGCGCTCTTGTTAAACACGCCAGTTAGTCGATCGAGTCTTATTTCCATACTGAGAAAAAGGATCCTCTGCACGGGGCAAAGTTGCTCTTTCCCAGTCGACCTGAAGACTTAAACGAGCGAGATGCCGAAGCATTAACTCTCTGTGTTCGCGCACGTCTGCCAAGAACGGACTATTATAAGTCGCGTAGAAAAAAGCAGAATGCGAACAACGCTCTCTCTCTGACATTTTAATGCCGTGACTAGCACATGGAGACACGGAGAGAGAGAGACAGCTCGAATGGTGTACTTAGTATTAATATGCCCACCCCACGACGCAGAGCGAAAAAACGGTCTAAAGCGAGGGGAGATGGACACAATAAAGTACACGTCTTACAGGTCTAAGGCTGCAAACCGATCTGAATATTGAAATACGAGCCTCGGCGTTATCATCCAAAAAGAACACCTTCGTAGAGCCGGTGCGTAAATCAAATCGATCGTAACCCGCCGCGTATTTTGGGTACTATGAGATAAAGGCTGGAAAAACCCTATCATCATCATCATCTCGGTTAGAGGGACCGGCTCGAACATCCTTCGCCAACAGGATATCGACTTTTGCACGCAGTACATGTGCATCGGACGCTTTCACCACAGTGAAACGAAAGCCCGAATTTGGGGTGTGCCGGATTCGTAACCGAGGCGGATCGTGCGTAAAACCCAACGAAACGGGCTGGGAACTGAAGCCAAGCACCCAGGCACCGTACGAGGAGAAATAACGACACTACCGAAGTACCCGCGGTGGGGCAGCGAAGCGAGACAGGTGGGACTGCCGGTGCGTCTGCTGTGACAGCATAAACATCTACAGTATGTGTGTGTGACACTGACCTGAGCCCGCTGAGGGTAACGGTCATCTGGTCTCCTCTACGGAGAGCGCAGACTCCGATGAGGGTGCTGGTTGTCCGGTCTCCTCAGCGGAGAGCTCGGACTCCTCAGGTCACCCGCTGGCGATAGAGGAGAGGTAGGGGAGCTGGTGTGAACCCGCTCACGGCTCTCTCGATCCTCCGGAGACCTAGAGAGGGAAGAGGAATGCACTCTTATGTGTGGTTAAGTGGGTACCGGCCGAACAGCCGGTGGAACATATGCAAACCAAGGATTTTCCACCCGACCCTCTATCGGGGGAAGGAGCTCCATCTCCTGAAGAGTGATCCTCTGCCAATCCGGGTCGCCCTTCACTGGCCACTTAAACTCCCGAATTTCACGGGAAGCGGCTAAGCGGGTGGGGCGAGCTGCTGACGACCGGTTCCCCTGCGCTGCCGAGATGGGGTCCGAGGAGGGGAACGGAGGTGGTCGCCGCAGGACGCCGACGGCGAGAGGCAGACTGAGGAGCCGGCGTGGTGGACCAAGGGCAGCTCTCTTCCGCCGGGGCATGACCTAGGAGATCGCCTCAGTCTGCACAGCGGAGCTGTACGACTCCCCTGGCTCGCCGAAGAGGCCGGTCTGTGAGACAGGAGCATTCAAGTTGTTCTCGTCCGTCATGTCAGCCAGACACAGCCAAAGGTGGCAATCTTGAACCACTGAGGTGGACATCGCACGACTGAAGGTCGCGGCCTCCCTGGTAAATCCTTGGTGAGCCTGCAGCAACGTTATTACGTGCAGGGCTGAAGCCGCCTCTCCGGCATGCCTGATGGGCAGCGTCCGTAACCGGACGACTGTCTACAAACACGGGAGGGAAGGGTTGGGTGGTCCCTCCAGGAACGCATCCCGCTCCACTGAAGGGGTCCCCGCCCTTAGCGGCTCCATTGGTGAGGGAGGTGAGGGGTGAAAGCTGAACGGCCGGACGGCCGCAAATCACGTCAGCTCTTCGTGCCGTCGGGGAAGAAAGGCACAGGAGGAGAGGACCGAGAGGCCCGAGCAGCTCCGAAGTACCAACCATGTGGGCGGTACGGTTCGGGCGGAGAGGGGTTAACCTTTCCAACTCTACCGTCTCCGCCGCTCGAGCGGGCACGGCCGCCATCTCCGGAACGACTCTGCCTCGGAGGAAAAATGGACACCCCTCTGATGCTGCAGAAGTGACGGGACCAGAAGGAGGTCCAATGGATTCGGCAGACATCGTAGAACACGACTCTGCAGTCTCCACCGGAGCCTCGACCGGCTGAGGATGAGAAGGCCGGTAGGTGGAGGACGCATCCTCCGTCCTACTCAGCGTAGTGACGCTAAAGGCGCCCTGCGAGCGCTTGTCAGCCGCACCATGGCGGCCTCAGTACTGCAAAGGCGCGGACAGCGTTCCCGTAGAAACGACAGTCGTCTCCGCAATCCAAGAGGGTTATGCTCTCACAGAGAGAACAGAAACTCTCCACGAACGCAGCCCCGGAGTGCTCGATGCCTGAGCACGAAGACAGCGCTCGTGACCGTCACTGGAACCCTTATACTTCTCGCATCCAAGATCGCACGGGCGAAAAGCTATCCTGAAAAGGACGCTGATCTCCGCATATACGAGAGAGTGGCTGCCTTTAAAAAGGCACAAAGCTCTCTCGGATCACTCTTTTAGGGAAATTCACTCGGATGCTTAGTTGATGAGCGCACAGGAAGGCAACGCACACACTAAACTCAAAACAATAAACAGATGTAGAGCCGTGGAATAAGCTAAGCGTCCGCTGTGATACTGCTAGTTCAACCAACTTTAGCAATCAAATCCCAACAGAGTAAAGTAGCTTCTCAGTAGCAGATACTGCCGGCTTTCGAAGCGATAAAAAGCTAATTTCCCTATTTGCACCTGCTGCTTATATATGCACCTGGCGGGGCGGCGCCAGCATTATGCAAATATCTCAATGCCAAGTTCATTGGCGTTTTAGTAGTATTCGAAGCAGATTGGTCTCTCTAAGCAAGTTCCCAATTCGTCGGTCACGACGTGACGTCGTAGTGACCGACTGAAAGGGAACCAAAAATACAATGGAATGTAGGCTTAAGCAACATCTTTACTTTATTTGAAAATGTAACAAAAGCAGCTGATAGAAAGGTTATAAAAGTCCTTAAAACAATTGCTCCATTTGGTATTAACAGAGAGAGAGATGTAAGAGATGTAAAGCAGAGACGAATACTCACTAAATACAGACTCAGTGATCACAGTCTGGCAATAGAGAAAGGCCGACATAGACAAACATGGCTCCCAAAAGAAGAGCGAATCTGTGTCCATTGTGACAGTGGCGAGATCGAGACAGAGACACACTTTCTCCTTTACTGTGGTAAATATAAAGAGCTTAGAGAAAAATACTTTGACAAAATCTCAAAGCTCATACCAGAGTTTCATAACTCTTCAGATTCAGATCAAATGAAGATGTTACTGGAGGAAGACAGACACCCATCAGCTGCTGCTAAATTCATTTATAAGTTACACACATCAAAAATAATCTACAGCCCTGATCTTGTACAGTACTTTTATTTTACCTCTCATGTGCCTCCATAAATGTACATTTGTATACTTCATATGTGTATATTTCAAAGTCAACTTTATTTTGTAAATATCCTCTGATTCTATTTTATTTTGCAGTAGTACTTCATCCATCACCCAGCTCCTTAGCTTAATTGCACCTTAATGTTTGTTTAATATTGTGTTATTGTATGTTTCTTGTTTTATGTTTAATGCTTTGGCAATATTGTAAGTGACACAATCATGCCAATAAAGTTCTTTAATTGAAAATTGAAATTGAGAGAGAGAGAGAGAGAGAGAGAGAGAGAGAGAGAGAGAGAGAGAGAGAGAGAGAGAGAGAGAGTAGGGGGAATTTCAAAATAAAAGCATATCCATGAAAATTGACAAATGTTTTGTATTAATTATTTTTCATCTATTTAATTACAAAGTACTTTGCATACATTAATTTATTATTGTACAACTTACTGTTACACATTTACAATTGTAAATTTATGTTTTTATTTATTTACATGTGTATGAGAGCATACAGTTTTGACAAGTAGAGGGCAACTGACACACATGCAGCAGTAAAATTGATCAGGTTTGCATTTACTGTGTATATGTTGTAGCACTTATAACAGAAAGCACCTAATTCATTTGTTTCTTTTGAAGTGAAGACCTTTTCGTTTTTGGTATAGTAACAACACCTCTTTTTTAGTTCCTCTCTGGATTAGTGTTAGTACCAGTTGCCCGTACATAAATGACTTGTTAAATACGTGCTTGAACAGTGGTTTCTAGCTTGTATTATACTTACCCTAACCCTAATTTCAGTTAGCTAACCCATTTCTAAAACCCCTAACCCTAACTTTTTATAACCCTAACCTAACCCTAACCCTAACTATTGCCCTGACCCTAACCCGCAAAGGGTTAGGGCTATAGGGTTAGGGCTATAGGGTTAGGCTATAGGCTTAAAACGAAGATGTCACCTCTGGACATGTCTCCTCTGAATGTTTTTTCTCTATATCTCTTCCAAAATTTATAGTAGAGACTTGAAACTTGGTATATATACTATTTGGATTAGGTATTGAAGATACAACGTCTCCCCCTGTACAGTTTGGTTTAGGGAGTACGAGGATGAGGTACTGGCCGGCGCATGTTTTTGAAGGTTAACCAACTGTCAATCTCATATGGGATAGGATACTGATTACTAATGGTTTTGTTAGGGTTAGGAAGAGGATAGACCAGGGTCCAGAAAATCCAGGCCCGGTAATGTACTGGGTTAGGTTATTTGTCGTACGGACTGAACTGTACGCTATGCTCCACCCCATACTGCCTACACGGCTGTTGGTTTGCTAGGTGGATGCACAGAAAGGACCGGGCCGGCACATGTTAGTAAAGGATTGTTCTGCCCCCCTGCTTTTCCTCCTCGGACCAGAGCGCAGGACTCAAACGTCACTGGTCCCTACACCCCCCAAGCTCCGGTTACAAGTTGTATTCCCCTTTTACACATCATCAGTTATATAGGGTAAATGCATGATCAGTCAAATGACTGATCCTCAAATATCTCATGACAGGAAGGTCCTAGAGACTTCAAACCAAGTTCAAACTCTTCCCTTTTTGATTGCGCTTAGGGTTAGGTTATTTGTCGTACAGACTTAACTGTACGCTATGCTCCACCCCCAGACTGCCTAAACGGCTGTTGGTTAGATAGGTGGATGCACAGAAGGCACTGGCCGGCGCATGTTAGTGAAGGATTGTTCTGCCCCCCTGCTTTTCCTCCTCAGACCAGAGCGCAAGACTTGAACGTCACTGGTCCCTACGCCCCCCAAAAACCTCGGCTCCAAGTTGCATTTCCCATTTGACACATCATCAGTAGTGAACCTCAGGATCATTGGACGTTTCGGCCTTAAAATCACTAGACGCCCTCCCCTGAGGCGGCCCGCACCAGGTGATCAGTCTGGGCGTGTGTCTTCCCACCCCCCTAATGCTGGGCTACCCACCTTGTGATTGGAACTTAAAAAGTTCCTCATAGCAGGCAAGGTTACTAGCCTTGGAGCCAACGTGTGGCATAACCCAACTCCCTCAAACTTTAATAAATACAGGGGTTTGGAACTCAAGAGCTCCTTATTTTAAGGTTATAGGCATAAATACGAAGAGTGCACCCCCTGGAAGTGCACCCCCTGAGATTTTTTTGGACACCCCCAGGGATCAAGTTTTCTAGGCGTTTCAGGTGACGCTGATTCTCCTGGTATGATTTCTGTGAGAAGTATTTTTGAGTTTGGACTTGGTGTTTTTTTGAAAATTTTTAGGGTTGGTGTTAGAGTTGGGGTTAGAGTTGGTGTTAGAGTTGGGGTTAGGTTAGGGTTAGGGTTAGGTTAGGTTAGGGTTAGGGTTAGGTATAAGGGGTAAATGCAGGATCAGTCAAATGACTGATCCTCAAATATCTCTTGATAGGAAGGTCGTAGAGACTTCAAACCAGGTTCAAAGTGTTCCCTTTTTGATTGCGCTTCTTTTGGTACCACCCTCGACTTCCTGTAATAACCGGAAGTCTGTGTAAAACCGGAAATAAACATTAAAATGCTTATATCTCGAGAACGGAAGGTCGTAGAGACACGGGGACAAGTCTGGCGTGTTCCTCGTGGTCGAATTATGTTAGGCGGAAGTGGTCAGATCTATTCTGTGACCTAGGGTTAGGGTTAGGTTAGGTTATAGGCATAAATACGAAGAGTGCACCCCCTGGAAGTGCACCCCCTGAGATTTTTTTGGTCACCCCCAGGGATCAAGTTTTCTAGGCGTTTCAGGTGACGCTGATTCTCCTGGTATGATTTCTGTGAGAAGTATTTTTGAGTTTGGACTTGGTGTTTTTTTGAAAATTTTTAGTATGGGTCTGAAAATTTTGTCACCAGGGACCTATTTTTCTAGGCGTTTCAGACGACGCTGATTCTCCTGGTATGGTTTCTGGGAGAAGGAATTTTTTTTTTGAGTTTGGACTTGGTGTTTTTTTGTGATTTTTGAATGTTTTTTTTGTGATTTTTGAATGGTTTCTTATGCCCATTCCCCACGAACCTTGGGGTTAGGATAGGGGATGGTGGGGGGATAAAAGAACGAGTTAAAACGAGCAAAAACGAGTGAAAATGTGTGAAAAAAAGTGAAAACGATCAAAAACGAGTGACAGTGTGTGAAAATGTGTGAAAAACGAGTAAAAACGAGTGAAAATTTGTGAAAAACGAGTAAAAACGAGCAAAAACGAGTGACAGTGTGTGAAAAAGAAGTTAAAACGAGTAGGGTTAGGTTAGGTTAGGGGAATGAAGGCCTTTTCAGGCAGCACTGGCACAGGTATACTTAAAAACATTCACTCTGGGAAAATTAAAATAATGTGTCAAAGGTAGTTCAGTCTAAAGTTATAAAGTTCTTTCAATGTGTGTAATAAAAAAATGAAAAAACAATCTAAAATCAGGAGAGGATGTTATTTAAATAAAAAAAAGGTTTTTAACAGAGAAACACAGAAAACGGAATTGCCAATAATACACATTTTAGAATTGGGTTCAGAATAAAAAGTGGGAAGGAGAATTAAGGTTTATAATAATAAATATGTAAAATGAACAAAGACAATTAAGAAAGGAAAGAAAAGACCTGGGTTTTGGAAATACTAGGGTTACTAAAATTGGGGTTAGGGAAAGGGGCAGATGAGGGGGATATTTTAATATAATAAGGAATAGGTTTAAAAGAATAAAAAGAAGAAAGGGTTTGAAATCCCAGGGTTACTGACATTGGGTTAGGTTAGGAGTTAGGTTAGTCCAGAGTCCAGACAAGTCCAGACCCGGTTGTGCATGGGCCATCAAGCTCTGACCACTCCAGACAATCCAATGGACACCCCAGGAACCAGAGGAGCCCCCCGCTCCCCATCATACAAAAATATGCAATATTCACACATCAACAGATCTCTGAATGGGCAATAAGAAAGAAGAAAGTCCATCCTTTGGTGTAACCTGTACGTAGAGAGAGTGAGAGAGACCATGACCAATCCACCACTGTGTACCTAGAAAAGCCTCCAGGACCTCTGTGTTTAGATTATGTGTCTGAAGAAGGAAATTTTTATTTTGTTCAGTGTGTTCAAATGATCTTTTATTGTGTAAAGGAAATATAATGTCAAAATGAATTTTTAAAGGAGTACTGCATCCCATTATAAGTCAATGGGGCCCCAGATATAAAGTGTGTTAAAATCAGTATATGGGGTTCTAGTCTCCAATGATGTGGATTTTAGGTGTATAGTGTATGTCAGACACAGTGTATCCCCCCATAAGGGTTGTATTCATATTGTGTTTGATATATATAGGGCTGGTGCACTTGGGTTAAATCTCAGGCCCCTGTGATGTTGGGGTTAGAAAAGGGAGAGGTTCAAGGTTCTAATGAACTTGGTGTAAAGACTCTCATAGGGGTGGTGTAATTGGGGTTAGTGCCCAGACTCCTGTGATGTTGGGGTTAGAAAAGGGAGGGGTTTGGGGTTCTAATGAATTAGTGTAAAAACTCCCATAGGGGTGGTGTAATTGGGGTTAGGTTAGGGTGTAGGGTTAGGGTTAGGGTTAGGGTTAGGGTTAGGTTAGGTTAGGGTTAGGGTTAGGGTTAGGTTAGAGTTAGGCCAAAGCCAGACCCAAGGTCCAACTTGGAAGCACTGGCCATCGTTCAACTGGCCGCCTCAGGTAAGTTCCCATTATCACACCAACAGCCCAAAATAGTATGCACAAGCACTCACAATATCCTACTTTTTGGAAAATAAATCCACCTTGGTGGTTAGTGAGCTTAGGGCTGCTTTTTGCAGGGTTTGTGACGTTGGGGTTAGGGTTTGTGTTCAGGTGAGAGGATCTAAATGGATCTACTTCAATCACCATCCACAATAAAGGTTTCCAGATGATGTTATGCTGGTGTTCGAGAGAAGACTTGGTCTGTAAGCCTGTATCACGCGACGTTTCGACAGCTTTTCGTGTCTTCTTCAGGCGAGGCTTGATTTTTGGAATTATTAAAGAGGACTCAACACCGTTCTTCTTGTGGAGACTGACTCAAATTGGGCCCAACACTATTCCAAAATTTTCAGAAGGACATTCAACATCGTCCAATGACAGAGACTAATACCAGAACGGTTTTCTACACTGTGTTCCTGACATAAGACCATAACACACCGTCCCAAAGTGTGCCTCCATCCTATTTTAGACGTGAGATCTACCTTAAAAATCCATCCTATACTTACTTTCCCCATCTTGGGCCGATAGGAGATCCCTAGGTGGGTCTTCAATGTCTCCTTTCCAGTGGAAACCAGTTCCAAAACGAGTGCTCCATGTCACTCCTCGTGTTGAGCAACGCTCCTACCAACTTTGATCCCAGTGGAGACTGCTCTGATTGAGCTCTCAACACCCCTATGTGGTGGAGTTTAAATAACACACATAAATATTTTTTTATTGTGTGTCTAAAATTTTAATTTTAGCTGTAAAACCTCTTTAATAATTTTACACGCTCTACACACTGTGTTTGGTGGAGCTAATAATTTTCCTCTGTCTCAGTGTCCATCTGTGTGGGTCTTTATATATCTGAGAAGGGCGTGGCTTCTCTCTTTCTATTTTCCAACGTCAAATAAAATTTTAAGAAGCATATTTTTGCATTTTACTTGTAATACTATAATGAAACTATTAGCACAATAATGCAAACCACACTTTTCAAGGTCCAGAGAGCGAGGCACTCGCAAGGTTAGGTTAGAGTTAGGCCAAAGCCAGACCCAAGGTCCAACTTGGAAGCACTGGCCATCGTTCAACTGGCCGCCTCAGGTAAGTTCCCATTATCACACCAACAGCCCAAAATAGTATGCACAAGCACTCACAATATCCTACTTTTTGGAAAATAAATCCACCTTGGTGGTTAGTGAGCTTAGGGCTGCTTTTTGCAGGGTTTGTGACGTTGGGGTTAGGGTTTGTGTTCAGGTGAGAGGATCTAAATGGATCTACTTCAATCACCATCCACAATAAAGGTTTCCAGATGATGTTATGCTGGTGTTCGAGAGAAGACTTGGTCTGTAAGCCTGTATCACGCGACGTTTCGACAGCTTTTCGTGTCTTCTTCAGGCGAGGCTTGATTTTTGGAATTATTAAAGAGGACTCAACACCGTTCTTCTTGTGGAGACTGACTCAAATTGGGTTAGGTTAGGGTTAGGTTAGGGTTAGGGTTAGGTTAGGGTTAGGTTAGGGTTAGGGTTAGGGTTAGGGTTAGGTTAGGTTAGGGTTAGGTTATAGGCATAAATACGAAGAGTGCACCCCCTGGAAGTGCACCCCCTGAGATTTTTTTGGTCACCCCCAGGGATCAAGTTTTCTAGGCGTTTCAGGTGACGCTGATTCTCCTGGTATGATTTCTGTGAGAAGTATTTTTGAGTTTGGACTTGGTGTTTTTTTGAAAATTTTTAGTATGGGTCTGAAAATTTTGTCACCAGGGACCTATTTTTCTAGGCGTTTCAGACGACGCTGATTCTCCTGGTATGGTTTCTGGGAGAAGGAATTTTTTTTTTGAGTTTGGACTTGGTGTTTTTTTGTGATTTTTGAATGTTTTTTTTGTGATTTTTGAATGGTTTCTTATGCCCATTCCCCACGAACCTTGGGGTTAGGATAGGGGATGGTGGGGGGATAAAAGAACGAGTTAAAACGAGCAAAAACGAGTGAAAATGTGTGAAAAAAAGTGAAAACGATCAAAAACGAGTGACAGTGTGTGAAAATGTGTGAAAAACGAGTAAAAACGAGTGAAAATTTGTGAAAAACGAGTAAAAACGAGCAAAAACGAGTGACAGTGTGTGAAAAAGAAGTTAAAACGAGTAGGGTTAGGTTAGGTTAGGGGAATGAAGGCCTTTTCAGGCAGCACTGGCACAGGTATACTTAAAAACATTCACTCTGGGAAAATTAAAATAATGTGTCAAAGGTAGTTCAGTCTAAAGTTATAAAGTTCTTTCAATGTGTGTAATAAAAAAATGAAAAAACAATCTAAAATCAGGAGAGGATGTTATTTAAATAAAAAAAAGGTTTTTAACAGAGAAACACAGAAAACGGAATTGCCAATAATACACATTTTAGAATTGGGTTCAGAATAAAAAGTGGGAAGGAGAATTAAGGTTTATAATAATAAATATGTAAAATGAACAAAGACAATTAAGAAAGGAAAGAAAAGACCTGGGTTTTGGAAATACTAGGGTTACTAAAATTGGGGTTAGGGAAAGGGGCAGATGAGGGGGATATTTTAATATAATAAGGAATAGGTTTAAAAGAATAAAAAGAAGAAAGGGTTTGAAATCCCAGGGTTACTGACATTGGGTTAGGTTAGGAGTTAGGTTAGTCCAGAGTCCAGACAAGTCCAGACCCGGTTGTGCATGGGCCATCAAGCTCTGACCACTCCAGACAATCCAATGGACACCCCAGGAACCAGAGGAGCCCCCCGCTCCCCATCATACAAAAATATGCAATATTCACACATCAACAGATCTCTGAATGGGCAATAAGAAAGAAGAAAGTCCATCCTTTGGTGTAACCTGTACGTAGAGAGAGTGAGAGAGACCATGACCAATCCACCACTGTGTACCTAGAAAAGCCTCCAGGACCTCTGTGTTTAGATTATGTGTCTGAAGAAGGAAATTTTTATTTTGTTCAGTGTGTTCAAATGATCTTTTATTGTGTAAAGGAAATATAATGTCAAAATGAATTTTTAAAGGAGTACTGCATCCCATTATAAGTCAATGGGGCCCCAGATATAAAGTGTGTTAAAATCAGTATATGGGGTTCTAGTCTCCAATGATGTGGATTTTAGGTGTATAGTGTATGTCAGACACAGTGTATCCCCCCATAAGGGTTGTATTCATATTGTGTTTGATATATATAGGGCTGGTGCACTTGGGTTAAATCTCAGGCCCCTGTGATGTTGGGGTTAGAAAAGGGAGAGGTTCAAGGTTCTAATGAACTTGGTGTAAAGACTCTCATAGGGGTGGTGTAATTGGGGTTAGTGCCCAGACTCCTGTGATGTTGGGGTTAGAAAAGGGAGGGGTTTGGGGTTCTAATGAATTAGTGTAAAAACTCCCATAGGGGTGGTGTAATTGGGGTTAGGTTAGGGTGTAGGGTTAGGGTTAGGGTTAGGGTTAGGGTTAGGTTAGGTTAGGGTTAGGGTTAGGGTTAGGTTAGAGTTAGGCCAAAGCCAGACCCAAGGTCCAACTTGGAAGCACTGGCCATCGTTCAACTGGCCGCCTCAGGTAAGTTCCCATTATCACACCAACAGCCCAAAATAGTATGCACAAGCACTCACAATATCCTACTTTTTGGAAAATAAATCCACCTTGGTGGTTAGTGAGCTTAGGGCTGCTTTTTGCAGGGTTTGTGACGTTGGGGTTAGGGTTTGTGTTCAGGTGAGAGGATCTAAATGGATCTACTTCAATCACCATCCACAATAAAGGTTTCCAGATGATGTTATGCTGGTGTTCGAGAGAAGACTTGGTCTGTAAGCCTGTATCACGCGACGTTTCGACAGCTTTTCGTGTCTTCTTCAGGCGAGGCTTGATTTTTGGAATTATTAAAGAGGACTCAACACCGTTCTTCTTGTGGAGACTGACTCAAATTGGGCCCAACACTATTCCAAAATTTTCAGAAGGACATTCAACATCGTCCAATGACAGAGACTAATACCAGAACGGTTTTCTACACTGTGTTCCTGACATAAGACCATAACACACCGTCCCAAAGTGTGCCTCCATCCTATTTTAGACGTGAGATCTACCTTAAAAATCCATCCTATACTTACTTTCCCCATCTTGGGCCGATAGGAGATCCCTAGGTGGGTCTTCAATGTCTCCTTTCCAGTGGAAACCAGTTCCAAAACGAGTGCTCCATGTCACTCCTCGTGTTGAGCAACGCTCCTACCAACTTTGATCCCAGTGGAGACTGCTCTGATTGAGCTCTCAACACCCCTATGTGGTGGAGTTTAAATAACACACATAAATATTTTTTTATTGTGTGTCTAAAATTTTAATTTTAGCTGTAAAACCTCTTTAATAATTTTACACGCTCTACACACTGTGTTTGGTGGAGCTAATAATTTTCCTCTGTCTCAGTGTCCATCTGTGTGGGTCTTTATATATCTGAGAAGGGCGTGGCTTCTCTCTTTCTATTTTCCAACGTCAAATAAAATTTTAAGAAGCATATTTTTGCATTTTACTTGTAATACTATAATGAAACTATTAGCACAATAATGCAAACCACACTTTTCAAGGTCCAGAGAGCGAGGCACTCGCAAGGTTAGGTTAGAGTTAGGCCAAAGCCAGACCCAAGGTCCAACTTGGAAGCACTGGCCATCGTTCAACTGGCCGCCTCAGGTAAGTTCCCATTATCACACCAACAGCCCAAAATAGTATGCACAAGCACTCACAATATCCTACTTTTTGGAAAATAAATCCACCTTGGTGGTTAGTGAGCTTAGGGCTGCTTTTTGCAGGGTTTGTGACGTTGGGGTTAGGGTTTGTGTTCAGGTGAGAGGATCTAAATGGATCTACTTCAATCACCATCCACAATAAAGGTTTCCAGATGATGTTATGCTGGTGTTCGAGAGAAGACTTGGTCTGTAAGCCTGTATCACGCGACGTTTCGACAGCTTTTCGTGTCTTCTTCAGGCGAGGCTTGATTTTTGGAATTATTAAAGAGGACTCAACACCGTTCTTCTTGTGGAGACTGACTCAAATTGGGTTAGGTTAGGGTTAGGTTAGGGTTAGGGTTAGGTTAGGGTTAGGTTAGGGTTAGGGTTAGGGTTAGGGTTAGGTTAGGTTAGGGTTAGGTTATAGGCATAAATACGAAGAGTGCACCCCCTGGAAGTGCACCCCCTGAGATTTTTTTGGTCACCCCCAGGGATCAAGTTTTCTAGGCGTTTCAGGTGACGCTGATTCTCCTGGTATGATTTCTGTGAGAAGTATTTTTGAGTTTGGACTTGGTGTTTTTTTGAAAATTTTTAGTATGGGTCTGAAAATTTTGTCACCAGGGACCTATTTTTCTAGGCGTTTCAGACGACGCTGATTCTCCTGGTATGGTTTCTGGGAGAAGGAATTTTTTTTTTGAGTTTGGACTTGGTGTTTTTTTGTGATTTTTGAATGTTTTTTTTGTGATTTTTGAATGGTTTCTTATGCCCATTCCCCACGAACCTTGGGGTTAGGATAGGGGATGGTGGGGGGATAAAAGAACGAGTTAAAACGAGCAAAAACGAGTGAAAATGTGTGAAAAAAAGTGAAAACGATCAAAAACGAGTGACAGTGTGTGAAAATGTGTGAAAAACGAGTAAAAACGAGTGAAAATTTGTGAAAAACGAGTAAAAACGAGCAAAAACGAGTGACAGTGTGTGAAAAAGAAGTTAAAACGAGTAGGGTTAGGTTAGGTTAGGGGAATGAAGGCCTTTTCAGGCAGCACTGGCACAGGTATACTTAAAAACATTCACTCTGGGAAAATTAAAATAATGTGTCAAAGGTAGTTCAGTCTAAAGTTATAAAGTTCTTTCAATGTGTGTAATAAAAAAATGAAAAAACAATCTAAAATCAGGAGAGGATGTTATTTAAATAAAAAAAAGGTTTTTAACAGAGAAACACAGAAAACGGAATTGCCAATAATACACATTTTAGAATTGGGTTCAGAATAAAAAGTGGGAAGGAGAATTAAGGTTTATAATAATAAATATGTAAAATGAACAAAGACAATTAAGAAAGGAAAGAAAAGACCTGGGTTTTGGAAATACTAGGGTTACTAAAATTGGGGTTAGGGAAAGGGGCAGATGAGGGGGATATTTTAATATAATAAGGAATAGGTTTAAAAGAATAAAAAGAAGAAAGGGTTTGAAATCCCAGGGTTACTGACATTGGGTTAGGTTAGGAGTTAGGTTAGTCCAGAGTCCAGACAAGTCCAGACCCGGTTGTGCATGGGCCATCAAGCTCTGACCACTCCAGACAATCCAATGGACACCCCAGGAACCAGAGGAGCCCCCCGCTCCCCATCATACAAAAATATGCAATATTCACACATCAACAGATCTCTGAATGGGCAATAAGAAAGAAGAAAGTCCATCCTTTGGTGTAACCTGTACGTAGAGAGAGTGAGAGAGACCATGACCAATCCACCACTGTGTACCTAGAAAAGCCTCCAGGACCTCTGTGTTTAGATTATGTGTCTGAAGAAGGAAATTTTTATTTTGTTCAGTGTGTTCAAATGATCTTTTATTGTGTAAAGGAAATATAATGTCAAAATGAATTTTTAAAGGAGTACTGCATCCCATTATAAGTCAATGGGGCCCCAGATATAAAGTGTGTTAAAATCAGTATATGGGGTTCTAGTCTCCAATGATGTGGATTTTAGGTGTATAGTGTATGTCAGACACAGTGTATCCCCCCATAAGGGTTGTATTCATATTGTGTTTGATATATATAGGGCTGGTGCACTTGGGTTAAATCTCAGGCCCCTGTGATGTTGGGGTTAGAAAAGGGAGAGGTTCAAGGTTCTAATGAACTTGGTGTAAAGACTCTCATAGGGGTGGTGTAATTGGGGTTAGTGCCCAGACTCCTGTGATGTTGGGGTTAGAAAAGGGAGGGGTTTGGGGTTCTAATGAATTAGTGTAAAAACTCCCATAGGGGTGGTGTAATTGGGGTTAGGTTAGGGTGTAGGGTTAGGGTTAGGGTTAGGGTTAGGGTTAGGTTAGGTTAGGGTTAGGGTTAGGGTTAGGTTAGAGTTAGGCCAAAGCCAGACCCAAGGTCCAACTTGGAAGCACTGGCCATCGTTCAACTGGCCGCCTCAGGTAAGTTCCCATTATCACACCAACAGCCCAAAATAGTATGCACAAGCACTCACAATATCCTACTTTTTGGAAAATAAATCCACCTTGGTGGTTAGTGAGCTTAGGGCTGCTTTTTGCAGGGTTTGTGACGTTGGGGTTAGGGTTTGTGTTCAGGTGAGAGGATCTAAATGGATCTACTTCAATCACCATCCACAATAAAGGTTTCCAGATGATGTTATGCTGGTGTTCGAGAGAAGACTTGGTCTGTAAGCCTGTATCACGCGACGTTTCGACAGCTTTTCGTGTCTTCTTCAGGCGAGGCTTGATTTTTGGAATTATTAAAGAGGACTCAACACCGTTCTTCTTGTGGAGACTGACTCAAATTGGGCCCAACACTATTCCAAAATTTTCAGAAGGACATTCAACATCGTCCAATGACAGAGACTAATACCAGAACGGTTTTCTACACTGTGTTCCTGACATAAGACCATAACACACCGTCCCAAAGTGTGCCTCCATCCTATTTTAGACGTGAGATCTACCTTAAAAATCCATCCTATACTTACTTTCCCCATCTTGGGCCGATAGGAGATCCCTAGGTGGGTCTTCAATGTCTCCTTTCCAGTGGAAACCAGTTCCAAAACGAGTGCTCCATGTCACTCCTCGTGTTGAGCAACGCTCCTACCAACTTTGATCCCAGTGGAGACTGCTCTGATTGAGCTCTCAACACCCCTATGTGGTGGAGTTTAAATAACACACATAAATATTTTTTTATTGTGTGTCTAAAATTTTAATTTTAGCTGTAAAACCTCTTTAATAATTTTACACGCTCTACACACTGTGTTTGGTGGAGCTAATAATTTTCCTCTGTCTCAGTGTCCATCTGTGTGGGTCTTTATATATCTGAGAAGGGCGTGGCTTCTCTCTTTCTATTTTCCAACGTCAAATAAAATTTTAAGAAGCATATTTTTGCATTTTACTTGTAATACTATAATGAAACTATTAGCACAATAATGCAAACCACACTTTTCAAGGTCCAGAGAGCGAGGCACTCGCAAGGTTAGGTTAGAGTTAGGCCAAAGCCAGACCCAAGGTCCAACTTGGAAGCACTGGCCATCGTTCAACTGGCCGCCTCAGGTAAGTTCCCATTATCACACCAACAGCCCAAAATAGTATGCACAAGCACTCACAATATCCTACTTTTTGGAAAATAAATCCACCTTGGTGGTTAGTGAGCTTAGGGCTGCTTTTTGCAGGGTTTGTGACGTTGGGGTTAGGGTTTGTGTTCAGGTGAGAGGATCTAAATGGATCTACTTCAATCACCATCCACAATAAAGGTTTCCAGATGATGTTATGCTGGTGTTCGAGAGAAGACTTGGTCTGTAAGCCTGTATCACGCGACGTTTCGACAGCTTTTCGTGTCTTCTTCAGGCGAGGCTTGATTTTTGGAATTATTAAAGAGGACTCAACACCGTTCTTCTTGTGGAGACTGACTCAAATTGGGTTAGGTTAGGGTTAGGTTAGGGTTAGGGTTAGGTTAGGGTTAGGTTAGGGTTAGGGTTAGGGTTAGGGTTAGGTTAGGTTAGGGTTAGGTTATAGGCATAAATACGAAGAGTGCACCCCCTGGAAGTGCACCCCCTGAGATTTTTTTGGTCACCCCCAGGGATCAAGTTTTCTAGGCGTTTCAGGTGACGCTGATTCTCCTGGTATGATTTCTGTGAGAAGTATTTTTGAGTTTGGACTTGGTGTTTTTTTGAAAATTTTTAGTATGGGTCTGAAAATTTTGTCACCAGGGACCTATTTTTCTAGGCGTTTCAGACGACGCTGATTCTCCTGGTAT